>NC_056732.1:1175168692-1175380548 GCF_019279795.1 Protopterus annectens
ACAGTATGTGACACTATGGTCAGTCAGCAGTACTAACAGCTATAATGCATCATGGCTAACAAGGTACATACACCTTGATGTGTACCCATAACTGCTGCCAGCAGACAGCACCTTACACAGCATGACAATGCTACACTTTACTATGGTCACCCTGTGCATCAGACCCATATTCGCATGTGCATGCATCGATGGTATGGATAACAGGGCTGTGGCACAAGTATCATCACATGCACAGGGTGTGGTGTTGGATTGCCAGAGGCACAAGCTGGGCCATATGGCTGACATTGTGTGTGTGTGTGTGTGTGTGTGTGTGTGTGTGTGTGTGTGTGTGTGTGTGTGTGTGTGTGTGTGTGTGTGTGTGTGTTTGGAGGGGTGGTGCTCAACTGAGCCATGCAGAGGAGCTGTGTGTGTCTGGTGGAGACTGGCTTGTGATAGGGATGTGTGAGTGTTTGTCTGCATACCATCAAGCCATGTGGATGCCTGACACAGGGCTATGTTGGACAACTGTGAACTGTACACTGCAGGATGTATTGTTCACCATCTCCTGGTAGGGATGCAGGAATTGGTTCTGCCAGGAGTATCACTGGCACCGCTATGCCCAAAGACAGATGCAGTACTACTCCCTGATGGTGACTGGTGTCTGCTGGATCCATGTCCCTGATGGGACTGGCAGGACAATGTGCCCATGTCCTGCTCCAGTGTGGTGTGGACAGCACCCACCCTTTGGTAGTGCTGTTGGTATTGCCACTATGGGACTGTGAATGTGCTCAGCCATGTGGGTGCACAGCTAATCATGTCTGACCTATGTCCACCTGCCCAATGCCCTACTCCCACCACATGTTCAAGCACAGACATTGCACGGTTGAGCAGTGACAATGTCTCACCCCAATGCCTATCCATGACATCGGCAAGATGATGTATGGCATTACAAATGCCATGGAGGCTGTCACGCATGGCAGGGAGTGCTGCATTCATGACCCTGAGCATCTGTCTGGTCTTGCGGTCAGTACGCACCTCTGCCTCCATGGTGAACAATAGCATGCATCTGGTGACACCTGCTGTGGCACTTACAACAGGGGCTTGAGGGTCAGCAGTCCTCCATTGAGCACCCCTGTCCATCTGCCTGTGTGTGTCCTTGCCTGCTGTCTGTCTATGGCTGGTGTCTACACTCACACTCACCATACTCAACACACTAGCATGTTCCATGCAGCCACCCTTAACCTGTCCATTATCCATGGCTGTTGGGGACTGGGTATGTGTGGGCATACTGACTGTGTGTGAGAACATGGTGGGTGAAAGTGGGATACCAAACAATGGCACAGATTCTGCACCGACAACCCCACCTGTGCCTCACTATGACCATCATCATCATGGGAGTCCGCTAAGACACTGACATCAAGTTGTGAGGGGAAGACAACATATGTAAATTAGTACTCTGCAGTATTATGTTTGCTGATACGTATGCACACACACACACACACACACACACACACACACACACACACACACACACACACACACACACACACACACACACACACACACACACACACACACACACACAGTGACAGAAATGGCAGGGGAAGCAGTCTGACAATATAGCATAGTTGTGACACCTATGGGCCCTGCAGGGCAGACCTTATGGTAGTTCTGCCTGCTACAATCTATCTCTTTCACTGCTACTGTAAGGCCCACAACAAAGGGTGATAAATCCTACTGTGTGATGGGCCTTGGAGCAGAATGGAAATTGTGGCCAAGACCAAGGCTATTGAAGTGAGCTATACAGTGTCACCGAGTGCATATGCATGGACTGAAAGAGCTGACTTACTACTATACAGACCACACGAAATGACAAGATGTAATGATATGTGTTGATAACTGATGAAGGCACAGGATTATACACTATCACTGCAATGCCTACACAGTTCAGATTCACAGGGATTCATTCCAGGCAACATTGCAGGACAGTCTGCAATACATACAGAAAACATATAAAGTGCTATGTGCATAGCCTCATAGGATGATACCAGGCTATTGGCCCTGATGCCCTCATAAGCCTGGCCTGGACTTTCACCTGTGTCCCTTCAAAGCTAACACCTGTTTCTCCTGTCCAGCTGGGACACATGCAGGATCCCTGGGGTGTCTCATCTGTTTCCCATGCAGTCATCGCACTTCTTCTTCAAGAGGGCTATACACGTACTCAGCCAGACATGGGGAGGGAGTGTATGTTATAGACAGTGTATTGTGTGGGACACTATACTATCTCACGAACATGTACTATACATGTCACAGACCAGATGAGGGCCTTGCATGTGTGATGCATGAGTGGGGTTTGTCTTACAGATATGCAAAAACACCATCAAGGCTAGTTTGGAAATAGCCTTGTATGCCAGACACAGGTCACCTATGATCAATCTGTATGAGACTGAGTACAGGGACAGGGCTTTCAGCCTACATGTATGGGATAGGTGTTGCAGACACAGGATTTGCCTGGTCAGGAACCTGTGTGGTCTTTGCAACTACTGCATGTGCTTGGCAAGATACATGCAAAAGGAGCCATTGTACTTTGTAATGCATCTGGTAAGGGTGGAGTACAAGGATGTAGTGGCCTCCTGGTTCCTGGATGACATACCCATATTTGTGAGGTGAGGCATGTAGACAGCCTTCCTTACAATGGTGCCCACATGGTGGGAAACTGTCAGGCTGCTACCAACCTTGGTGCACAAGTCACCTCACATCTGTCTGCATGCTTAGTACATTATTACTGTCATAATTAGTGTGGATGACATATTCCACAGCAGGAAGAATGATGCATCTCCTGGCATTCAGTTTGTGGCAATGCTTCTTGCACCAGTCATTAATTGGGTGAGGGTCTCTCTGGGGATGCTCACATCAGTAGGAGAATGTAAGACTGTGGCCAACTTCCAAGCATGTGTAAACCTGGTCAGCCGCAGACCACTGCTTTTGCCATGTACCTCAGATCTGTATATCTCAAACAGTAGAGGCGCTCAGACCGATACTTGGGGTACACCACTTTGGAAGACTCTACTACTAGAGGTGAGTTCCACTACTTTGACTATGTGGGTACTATCATTGAGCCAGTTAGCTACCCATCTGGTAACATACAGGTTGATGCCTAGCTGTGTAGGTGTATGTTTCCTGGGTGCCTGGGGATTATTATGAGAGAATTGGGTTAGGTGAAGGTAGGCATTGTTCACCATCTTCCCCTCATCCTTGTATTTGTTGACCACTTCAGAGAAGTCAAACAGGTTTAACAGGCCTGATCTCCCTTTGACAATACCACACTATGTGGGATCCGGCATTTTGAGGTTGCGGATGTCCCTGTCCATAATGTCCTTGATATAGTCTTCCATGCCCTTGAAGAACAGGCTAGTTAGGCTGATGTGTATATGATTGGCTGGGTTGGTGGATTGCTCTGCCTTTGTGTATAGAGATGACAGTGGATATTCTCTATGCAGGTGGGATGACATCGGTGCTCAGGCTTTGGGTGACTACAGTACATAATGGCTCTGAGAGCTCATGCCTGATGTCATGTAAGATGCAGCCAGGGATGGTATCAGGCCTAAGGAGACTTTTGTGTGTTGCCTTTGAGAGGGCATTACGGACCTGCTTTCTGATGATGATGGGAGGGGGGCAGGTGCTGTGCATGCACATGTGAACTGATGGGGACAGGGGGGTGATGTTTACACTTCACATGTCTGCAGCAGGTTGTCTATATTTATGCCGTATGTGTATGTGGTGTTACTGACCACCACTACAGAGCAGATTTGTGTGTTGCCTCTGGGATTGCAGACATATGTGTGGAAGGCCTAGTGAGTGGCCTTGGTGGATGTGTCCAATTTGCACTCAAAGATAGCCTTAGGGTAATTCACCTGTATCCTTTTTTGCTTCTGCAGACCAAGGTGACATTGCTTCCAATAAGGCACCTGTTCTTTTTTGGCCATGTACAGCAATTATTTCCACCTATTATGGTATTTGTGTATTGCTGCTGTCCACCACAGATGTTTACCCTACCTTGAGGGAGATGATGTTGTCCTGTCAGATATTGCTGAGTCCATACAGCTATGTAGGTGCTCACATAGTATTGTGGTGTGGGTCTGGGTACTGCTGCTAGTTCCAACTCAATAGACACTGGCTGTAAATCTACTTCAACCTGCTATGAGGAGATTTATAATAATTTGTGTAAAGTTAATTTTGTTTGACCCTGACAAGAGAGGGGGGCAGGGGAGATGGTGACCTGAACAGTGATGGCTATGTGGTCAAATCTTACCAAGGAGGATGACACTGTAGGAGTGCTACAGTGACTACTCATGTTTGTTAGGAGCAGGTACAGGATATTTCCACCTGTCATAGGAGTGTTGACTGGCTGATCCACTGCATTGCCATTGACAAAGCTGAGGAATCTCTGTGTGTTCATGTTCAGGTGGCATAGGTCATGAACACTATGGTTGGGTAGTTGAAGTCACCAGGAGCAGGGTAGATGATTGAATCCTGATAGATTCCAGCAAGTCCCAACAGGTGTGGTGGGTGTCCATAGTCATGGTTGGAGGCCTGTAGCTAGCTATGGTTTAAGTAGGTGTTTTGTTAACTGATAACTGCACTCGGGATGTTCCCCATGCATCATACTGTTTGTCCATCCTGGAGGTATGCATGTGTATGATAATGTTTAACAGTCCACTTTCTGTGGCTTTGCAACCCTCCATTTGGGGTCTAAATGTATGATTGGATGAGTAATTTGGCAAGGTTTGTGTGCTCTCCACAGCTGCAAAGCAAGTGTCAGTGACTGCACAAATGGCATCCTACAGGACAAGGTATGCTTGCATTGACATGGGTTTCATGCTAAGACACCTAGCTCCTATTAGAGCAAGACATCTGCTAAAAGGCACACATCACTGGTGGGGAAAGTCCGGAAAATAGTGTCACTTTATGAATCTAGCTGAAACACACTTAGTTGCCAGCAAAGACAATGTTGCATTCACAGGTCTGCTCCGCAGGATATGAGATCTGATAATCAATTGTATGCTATTACATTATGACTTCAGTCTTTAATGAGTTTAACATACAATTCAACACACACTTCTGCGCCTGTTGTGTGCTATGTGCATACCCTATATAAGTCTCTTACATTTGTAAGATAAGCATATGTATCATAGTTGCATTCACAGGTGACATATGAATATTTACAACATCACAGATAGGTGGCCTAGCAGTGTCACACTCAGTATTGGAAAACAGACACTCTAGTAGTAGTCAATCATGAGCTGACCTTTGCTGTGGTGACTCAGGGGCCAGAGATGTGATCCATGTCACTGCAGCCAGGGCAAGCAGGAATGGCCATAGGTGCCGGACAGCAGCATGTGAGTCCAGCAGGTCTTGTTGCAACCTAGTGTTTAACTTCCTATTTGACATTATTGATCCTCCTTCTGCATTCCATTATAGGCTTACATGACTGACATACCTGTTATAGTGCTGAAGTTTCCTCAGAATAATGCAAATGGTTAGGTTTGTGTAGTTGCAGTCTGTCTTTGTGTAGATGGATTCAGACCTGTGTTGCATAGGCAGCAGCTTGTCTTTTGTCAGTAATGCTCATGAGCAAGTGATGGCCTGTGCACCAATCAGTGTCTCCCTCTTGCTACTTGCATCCAGAGCAGCTGAGTCATCTTTCCATTAGTCAATGCCATAGCAACACAGTGCTATAAGGAAGTCCTTCATGTGGGCCTTGCCCCTTTTCCTTGCCTGTATGGAGGACATTATGGAGGTTTGGGGGCTACAGCTTCACAGACAGTAGGTGGAAATACCTCTCAGCACAAAACTTGTGGAGACAGCCCAACAACATGGGGACAAACCTCCAGACGTGAGTACAGATTGTAAGTACATATTGCTATTACACACACAGAGGATTGCTAGATTAACAGGGTTTGTCTGGATATGCATTTTCTGCGTGACTTGATGTCTGACATACCTCTCAACTGTCCAGAGGTCCATAGAGTGCTCAGAAGTTTGCCTGCTATGTTTTGTCTGTTCCTCAGACAATTTCTGTTTTTGAGAAATCAAAAGGATAATGTGAGGATTGTAGTCAGTAAATGTTGACATCCATTAGTGTTTCAGACATCATATCCTTTAGAGATGTTATGTTACAACAAACCCTGTAACACCAACAACTGTTTCAGTTTGTAACACCATTATGTGACATATGTCCTTCTTTTCGGCCCCCTGTCCCCAAGTATGTCATGCTTTGTCCAGATGTCTTGCAGTAAGAGGTTCAGAAGTATGGTATATCATAATTTAGTGGCTGCACTTCTGATATCATCCCAGAGACTTGGTAGACTCCTGGAAGTGGTATGCGGCAGTGGCCATAAATACAGTCCCACACCCTGGACATTTTGTGGAAATCTGTACAGTTGAGAGTTATGTATATCTGGTCATTGTTAACAGACTGCCAAGATTGTGTAGCAGTGTTGTGTGTAAATGTTTGTTGGGCTGAGTAAGAATAGTAGCAGATGTGAGTGTCATAGATCCTTTTCTGTCTGACTGTGCATGCTGCTACAGTTTCTGGTGGTCTGTCAGGTGTATATATTTGTAGGGGCAGACTGAGAAATGTCCTGTTACACCTCAGGATTCCCAGTAGACTGTGAGTTGGGCCAGCATATGTCAGTGTAGTGTGTGAGTGGCAATCAGGATATGTTTTTTCAAACAGTCATTCTATTCTAGAGTTCATTTGAGGTACAGTTATGTTGCTGTGACTGTGGTGCAAATGGTTGTGGGTGGACAATTTCTCACCAATATCTGGCTTTCTATACAGTTCCGTCCCTGTAATGCATGATATATTTGGAAATACATCAGTAATTCTCCGGAACATTTTTGGGGTAGTGTCATGTTGGTCTTACTGTGGTTCAGAAGGTGCTGGGTGAAATGGTTGGCAGCTCTCAGTGTTTTTTTCTCTTCTGTTACATGACTGCAGTCATACCTCTTCACTGTCTAGACACTGTCCACATGCATGGCTCATATGTTTGCTGTTTTCCCCATAATAGTTGTGGGTTTCTGACAAATCACTGGGATGATGTGAACATAGACATCAATAAATTATGACAATCATTTGTGTTTCAGACCTGGAATCTATCAGGAATTGTATGTTAAATCAAACCATGCTACTCTAGCAGACTTCTACACGTATAACAGCCATATTTCAAGATGCCACTATTGTTTGCCCTATTTTTCCCAACTTTGTCAGGCTTTTTGCAGATGTCTTGCAGCAAGAGTTTGTTATATATATATATATATATATATATATATATATATATATATACGGCTTACTATCACATATTTGAATGCACCATGTTCAAGTGTGAAGAAATCAGAACACCGAACACAGTAAACACTGAACTGAGCATTTCAGTAAGGTTGAATGTTGAATATGTTGACTTTTCTGAAATGCTCACATCCGCTCAACATTGTAAAACATAGGGGCAAGCCCCCCTGCATCTCCCTTGTGGGGGGCTGCACCCCGACACTCCCATACTTATATATGCAAACTCTGAGATTGCACTACACTGGAGAAAGGGTACATTTGCCGTTCCTCCTTAGTGCGATCTGCACTACAATGTTGAACCTTGCTACAGCGAGTGTTCACTATTGTAAGGTTTGACAATGTAGTAATCACAATTATGGTTCTGCTAACTGAGATTCGCACATATGTGGATCGCAAAAAAGTGCGAACAACTATGTGATAGTAAACCTATATATAGATATATATGCATCTATCTCTCTCTCTCTCTCTAGATATATATATATATATATATATATATATATATATATATATATATATATATATATATATATATACTGCTTTCCCATGTAAATATAAAGTGCGTGTCTTGGTATTCAAACTGTGAACACCTGCATGCAAAACTAGGACTCTAAAGACTATGCTATCTTGGTGTTAGGATTTTAGCTGTATATTTTTATTTATCTCCAGAGGGCCATAACACGCACATCCACTCAGCTATGCTTAAACATAACAGAGAATGAAAAAATAAACATAAATTAATAAAGCCACTTTATTTACATGTATCTGGACTCCTTGTCAGACACAGTAAGAGAAATTGTAAGGGGACACATAAGGACATATTTTAAATATTGCTCTTACAAACTTACAAAGTGTGACTGAGTTTTTCTAGCAAATCATTGGCAAATCACTCTGGGTTTAAGTCAGAACATAATGACAGACATTTGGGTTTCAGACTTCCTACCTTTCAGGAAATCCATGCTAATGCAAAACCTGTTATTCTATCAACATTCAAAGTTTGTAAGAGCAATATCTAAAATGTGTCTCTATTTTTGGACCTTTGTCCCCCCATTATTTATAGCTTTGTAGAGCTTTCTTGCTCTAGGAGATTGAGAGGTATGTGAAGCAGGCATCTGGGCATTCTGTGGAAACCTGTATAGTTGAGGGGTATGGCCATACGGCGCCTTTTTGTGTTTAAAGCTGTATGGCTCTTTCACAATGCAGGGGGTGTGTGACAGTATGTGTCACACACAACCTACATTGCTTCCTATTGGGATAGGTGCTTTCAGTGCCAATGAGCACTGAATGCACTTTGAAAGTGCCATATGGCACTTTGACAATGCAGAGGGTGTGTGACAGAACCTGTCACACAATCCCTGCATTGACTCCTTGCTCCCCTATCTATTTCAGTGTCCACAGACACTGAAATACTAATTTTATTTAATTGCAGTTTCCACAGACATTGAAATGCATTTAAAAAGTGCCATATGGCACTTTCTGAGTGCAAGAGGCATGTTAGATGTGCATGCACTACTTAAACATGCCCCCTGCACTCAGTAGTGTCCATGTCCATTTAGCCTTAACAGTAGTGCACCTTCATGAATATGTAAGGCATGCTGCTGTTAAAACTAAGGGTAAACTGACACCATTCACTCCATGTAGGAATAGCACTATTCCTGCACAGAGTTTATTGAATACCGGGAAATGTGTTTCATGTCATAGATTGTTTATTTTTTACCATTGCATTACTCTTGTCATTTTATTCGCAGCCAGATGGTGTGAGTCATTATTGTAGAGGGTCTTCAATCGATCTCATCTACCCAGTTAACAAATTATTATATACTAACCATATAAACATGTTTCTTTGAAGAAGAGAAGTATGAATCCATTCCAGCCAAAGTACACTTGAAAGAAACATGTTTTTGTTGAACAGAAGTAGACTCATATATTTACGTGTATATATATATATGTGTGTATGCAGGTTGATGTTAGTTTAGTGATTAGGTGTATAGTTGACAGCTGTTTTGCATACCATAGATGATTGCCAAAAAAGCTGATTGCTGTACTGGTGCAAGATTGCTCATACAGAGAGGAAGAATTGTGCCCTTTCCCTGCTACTGTTTGATCTTGGAGTTGGCATATATAAGTAATAGAATTATGAGTTGTGCAGCCACCATCCCCCAAAAGGCATGAAACTGAGGCTTTACCCTCCAAGCAAAAAATAATTTGAATGCTCAAATGTTATGGCTTGGAGCATGTGCATTGTGCAGTCAGTTTGTGAGAAAAAAATAATTTTTGTTGATGTTTTGTGAATCGATCTACCCAAGTCTCTGATGCTGGGATTAGTGATATTACTATGATAATTAAGCACTTGCACCATCCCAGTTACCATTACAGCCTTGTAGTTATCCATCTAGGTGAAAGACAGTAGGCGTTCCATGCTTAGGGAGATGCAGAGAAACAGCATGAAGTTATTTTCTTATGTCTTTGAAAAATGTGAGGTCATGGCATTCAGCAGCATTTTACTTTCATCAAAAGTGACACCCACATTCAATGCTGAAATAATTGACTTCAATAAATTTGTTTAATCAGTGCAAATTATGGGTGGCACAGTGGTCTTATGTGCAGATTTTGCATGTCCTCTCTGTTTTTTCATGAGTTTTGGTCTGTGCTTGGTGTGTGCAGGCACATGTGTGTGTGTGTGTGTGTGTGTGTGTGTGTGTGTGTGTGTGTGTGTGTGTGTGTGTGTGTGTGTGTGTGTGTGTGTGTGTTTGGCATGAAAGAATAGTTGCGGTAGTGTTAGGTGGTCTGAGCATTGGCTGCAGTTGACCCCCAATGTTGAAGTGACACCCCGACCCCATGTGCAACAAATGGGAAAAAGGGGTTGTAGATGGGTAGATGGATGGGTCAACGGTGTTATTCTAATGAGATCCGGTGTGTCTGAATGAAATGAAATGGTCAACACTCCCCTGGTTTGCCATGAGTGGTCTACACCATTCACCCCTCAGTTTTACACACTGGGTGAAACATTTTCCTATCCATACAGTGCCTTTTTAGGCAGAGTTCAACCAATGAACATTCCAACACAAATAATTCCATTCAGGATAATATCAGGGCAGCACTGCTGAATGCCTGAATCCTATTTAACAAAATTTCTAAACCTGAGACATTTCTTTCCCTCAAAGACATCAGCATCAGTAGGCTTGAGTAGCAGAAACCTCTTCATAATGTAATGACAGCATTACCTCTATTCCAAGTCAAAATGCCTACCATGCCTTCAGATACATCATCAGCTGTAGGGGGAGAATAGTGTTTATTAACATTGTCTCTTGCCTTATTTTGTATTGTAAAAAATATGAAATGTGCTTAAGTCCTAGCTAGACTTAGTCAAATGAATTATCTCATTATAGCTAATTACATAACCCCATCTATGGACCCATCAAGTCATACTGGAGACATTAACCAGTTAGACAAGCTAATCATCAAAATATACATTTCATATGCATGCTTGTATCTGTCCATGAATTAGCAAATCTATACTACAAATAATAAATATGTGCTTACATTTCTTAACTTTATAAATGCCATCACACTTGACTAACTCACCTCAACCCCATCAGACCCTATACCCATTACTATATACCCCAGTTGCATCACTGTGTTTATTATCCACTCATTAAGGTTGTGGGTATTTTGTGTATACCGAAAAATGGCACCAGTGGTGTCTGACAACATTTTGTCTTAGCCCCCCTCCTCCTTCTTATATACTCCCTTGGTAAAAGCTGATAACAAGGGATTATGGCTAGTCAAATCTGCTGGTTAATGCAAAACATGGACAGCTATCAAATCTCATTCTGATACTCAAATTCTGTACTAAGTGCTGGATGAAACAAATGCTTTGTGTATTTGTCATGACCTCATGCTCAATACCAAGAAATGCAGCAGAGTTTATTTTTTTAAACATAACACTACTACCCTAGTCTATATAGATAACATTCCACTTTAATCTGACGCTGTCATCAGTGATGTGGGTACCTATGCTGGGAAGAGACTTTCCTTTGACCACTTTGTAGAACTTATCTTTCATGGTATGTTCCTATGAGGCAGAGATGTTGTAATTTCACCTTATTTCTCACCTATTAGGCTATTGCTGGAAACAATGCCTCCTTTGACATGTACCTCACTAATCATTTAAACACATTACATAGTCTCCAAACTAGGGAGAACAGCACTAAGATGGTGCCTGAAATCCAGGCCATCTCGTTTACAGCCCAGTTTCCAGTAACCAATAAGCTACTGAAGCAGGTGAAAAAGGTTACCATTTTATAGGTTCATATCTGTTTCTTACACAAGTGATTCAACACAAACTGAAAAATGAGAAATGAGGAAGTGCAAATTCACATTTTATAGTTGTAATTACTAATATTTTGAGATTTTTTTCACCAAGTAATTGTGCTGGTCTTCAGACTCTTTATCTGGGACTGCATCGTGTTTCTTTTCCTGCTAGGGCACAACAGATGGACAGTAGCTAATTGGTGGGGCATATCATATATGTGCCAAATAATGCCAGTAAAGCAAAATTGTACCTAGGTCATCTGGTAACAAAAAAAAAAAAAAACAACATAGGACCACCAATCTGAGGCCACAGCCAACCATCCATCTTCAAAATGTGGAACACTACACACCCTCCCTTTTTTAAGGTAAAAAAAGAATATCTATCAGTTAAAATATTAATAGGTAGGAGTATTGTTTTGTACCACACACCCAGTTTAGATTTGAAAGAAACAGCTCATTTTGCAAAAATCCAATGCCCAAGGTCAACAAATCATGCAACTGTCCAATAAAAATAAAAAAGGGCAGCATACAGATAGTAGCATGTTATCAGCATCATGAATAACATACATTAGCACCAAGTAAAACTATTAGACAGACTAGACATATCCAAATTTCCATCTTTAAAATACAAACACTACACTACCTCTCATAATGTGAAAACATGGGCAAAATGGAGAATATTTACTAGTAAAGGAAGAAGCTTTCCATATAGTTAACTGTGTACTTTATGCTTATAAAAAAGGTATTGATGCCTGCTTGCCACCATTTGCTAGCCAGGATAGTCATTTGGTTGGACTAGAGCATTTTTCTTTTACCATTATTCGAAGACAATTTTTCTAGAAATTATGTGTTTTATCACACATACAGCTCTTCAAACTCAAAAACAGGTTGCAGTACTACAGGACCCTAGCTGAGCAAGCCATGCAAACATGCCAAGACACATGTAGATACACACACACACACACACACACACACACACACACACACACACACACACACACACACACACACAAAATAATAACTTAGCACACACCTAGGAATAGGCTAGACTTTGATTGTGCAAATTGTAGTAAATGAAATGAACCTCGAGCTACTCTTGCTCCTCAGGAGTTCACCACAATTTACAAAATGAAAGCAGAATAACAAACAATTCATACTGTGTCAGTAACGGCATATCAACTAAAGCCAATAGTTCTGTCTTTCAAAGGCTGTATTGCTGTTACTGTTTGAGATTTCATTATGGAATTTTCATGTAATACAAACAGAGTTTATCTATGCAACGTATGCCAGAATGCTAATTTTAACCTCATGGCTTCCAGTATATCACATCTCTAAATTTTATCCCATAGATTTAGCCACTTTATCCGCTGTGGCGACCCCTAACCAGGAAAAGCTGAAAGAAGAAGAAGTAGATTTAGCCACTTTAGAACACAGCATATAAGCAGCAGCATATTAAGACTGAAAAAATATAGTTTTACTTCTGATGTATTGACTACTAAATCAAGAAGTATTGTAGGTCATTGCTGTGTGCAGCACATTGAGCACAAGTTCATCATGGCACTCAAAATGAAAAAAAAAATGATAAAATGTTATACTGTAGCAATGAAGGCACACAAACAAAAGCTGCAGGGGCCTGTCTTTGAAAGGCTGTAGATTTTATTTTGTTAGTTCATCTGGGTTTAGTCAAAAAAAACATTTCAGCAGAGGCCAGGGTAGTAAAACTCCAACGTATTATGAGCATTTTTAAACAAACATTCAGTAATTGCATGAACAAACATTAAGTCATATACATTAACAATTAAACAAACATAGGCCAATCAGATTACATTCATAGGAAATAAAGGCAACTATAACAGTATAAAAGATACTTAGGAATCAGAGCCCAGTACAGTGTGATATCATCTGCTGGATCTTTTTTCATGGATCATCACACAACCTCATCAGCACTGCCCCAAGCTGCCCTGTCTTGATCAATGAAAATATCCTACTAGTCACTTTTCTGAGCTCCCCACACTCACCCATCTATGATTAAAATAGTCATGGTCCTGTGATCCCACCCTGAAGCACACACTGCCCCTCACTGAAATTTATATCTATGGACCTCCCAACCTGTGCATATGATGACAACTGGGCTCTGCCCTCAGTAATCTGCTACGTGGATAGTGCCTGTTTATAATGCACGGTGTAGCTAGTCCATGCATGGTACAGCACAGCATGGTAATATTATTCCATGCATCATTTTTACTGATATATTTTATGTTTAATGTAGCCCAGAGTTCTGTATCAGACACTGTCTTGTAGCTAATGCCATGGCATACTGCACCCATCTACACCTCACATAACCATTGTCTGCATCTTGCTCCCCACAAGCTCATCAGCAAACAACTCTTTCCCTGCTCACTCAGGGATTTCTTCCTCTCAAATGTTTCTCCATTCTTGTATTTGTTTTTACAGCAACATGTTGTGTAATGGTGTAGAAACCACAAATATTTTATTGCAAGTTTCAAGGTCATACCAGGATGACTCTTATGAGAGTCTACAATATAACGTAGATGCCTGGCACAGCCTTGCCAAGATGGTGTCTGCTACCACTGGCATATACTGCTTGGGTGAGAAGTGAAAGCATCATTCTAAAACCCTGAAGGTGTGCCATTTCAATATTCAATGTTGATGTGAGGAAGAAGCCAGAGAAAGTTCCCATGAGATATATAGTAGGTATACACATCAGATCAGCAAACTATTATTTCTAGATATACTTAAAAGGGACTTTCAGGATCGTTAATTCATGATGCTTCTATTTCTTGTTAATATTTTTCAGCTAAGAAGCAGATTTCTGAGAAAAAGCTTCTGCAATGGAGGAAAAAGCAGTATTTCTCCAGATGCTCTACAGAGTGTGATTATTGCCATTTTATAGAAGTTCTGTACATCACCGCATTACTCATTACAATAATTGTTTAGAAGTAACTAAGTAGCACCATTATATAGCGATTGACACTATATATATATATATATATATATATATATATATATATATATATATATGTGTGTGTGTGTGTGTGTGTGTGTGTGTGTGTGTGTGTGTGTATATATATATATATATATATATATATATGTACTGGCATGCTAAGTTTCATGCAGACAAAACATGCTCAGCAGATCCACACATCCCACATTTGTTAACTTATGTCCAGCTCAGCATGCCTGTACAGCAGGCTGTCTGCCACATAGTGCTTGACAAGCAGTATTGTTTACCACAAAGCCAGAATTCTTATGGTGTTCGGGTATACATCCCATCATATTGGCCATACATTAGCCCGCCTTCTGCCCATACATGTACCACTTCCACCTGTCCTACCTATGCAATATATAAATTGCAATAGCACTGTTCCATATGTACATATGTGTTTACATTATGGTGGTTGCCCACTTTATGCTGATAACTGCCTGTGTTACCACTATTGTCTTGCCTGTCTTTGGTACATCACAATTACTGTGGTCTGCATATTAACTAATGCTTACCATGTCCACATGGCCTGTCTTTGTCTTTGTCTCACACAGGTCATTGTTTATCCATCAAATGAAACTTTCATCAAATGGCTAAACATCAAACCCTAGTCATTGAATGTTCATTCATCGAATGTGTTACATGAGAAATTAAGTTGGCTAACACTTCACCATTTTACACACATCAGTATTTCAAAGCCCTAGTCTTTTACTCCACAGTAGTGTGATTTTCGAGTTGGTATCTATAGTTAGGGGGGTGTGGAGGATGAAGCTCCCCACCTGGGTGGGTTTGAAATACTGTGGTGTGCGAGACGAGGAAGTGTTGGCCAAGTAGTTACTTTCTCAGTCTCCCTTGTTCGCTGAAATGAATGTTTAATGAATAGGGCTCAATGTTTAGCTATTCAATGAAAATTTCATGCAACAGTTAAACATAGACCTATCTCACACAACATAACCATGAGGAAACACACATACACTCCCCATTGCCTTTTATGACCAAAGGCACCATCCTGACTCTGACCCAACCTAGCCAAGTATTATAATGCTACTGGACCCTTGCACATATTTCTTTCAATATGGACATGTGATATTCTATACCTAATCATCATTATGATTTCTAGTACAATATCATACCTAGCAGCTGTTTATTCTACCTGTAGGTATCTATACGGCAGTGGCGGCTGGTGATTTCAAATCAAAGGGGGGCTGCAGGAGACAGCTGAATGGGTGGGGTCAATGGGAAGGGGTGTGGCCAACTAGAAAGGGGAGGAGCTATGCTCAAAACCACAAGAACTAACCAAATACACTGCCCTGGGCGCCAAACCGTTATTATGAGAGTCCAGTCAAGACAAAATGAAATGTAGAAGAATAAAAATATTTCAATGCATTGGCTGCATGACAGCTTACATAATATCTAGATGGTAACAAAAAGGTTGTGAGGCATGGAAAAATAAATTACTTTTTAAATACATTAATGGAATGCCAGTCAAAATCAAGTACAAGAAAAACAAGCAGCACTCAACTCAAACCACTTCTTGCACTGCAGTTCTAATTATAATTTATATTCAGCTTTATTAAAGTACCAAGTAACATGCTGAAAGTAGAAATCTCTGATGCCCCCACTTGTAACAATGTTTCTTACCCAAAACAAGACCTTCTGCCTGACAACTATCTACTTGTTTCATGGGGAAAACATGATCAAAGTAAAAAATAAAAAGCAAACAAGACATAAGCTCAAGATACATTGCTTAAAAGGATTACTGTACAGGTTATGGACCACACGATCAGCATTCTGTTTAGTTTACGGGTAAAGCCTGCAGAGATGACTGGAAGTCTCCAAGTGTAATAAGCTTCTTAAAATAATGTAATCCTGTCCTTTATTACAAATACTGTCATATGCATTTCAATACCCGAGGCTTATACATTATCTAGTTAAGTATTCTCTACATGGCAACAACAGAAAGGCTTTCAATGTTGGCAATTCTTTAACAGTATGCTTATTAAAGCTTACTTGCATCTTACGATCTCAGCCAAGCTTACCTGATGGCCATTACAGTATTGCTATTTAAACACAGAGCAACAGGCACTTTGAGTAATAATCATAAATCAGCACTACATAAAATATGACAGAAACCAGACCATTTTGCAAAAATCAAGGACAGATGAAAAGCCACTCTAGTACTTGTGTCTACCTTGGATGGGGGGGGGATACTCTGCACATTTACACTGCATAACTACTCCTTGCCTTGCTTTGACACATCCAGAGTCACTACATGGGGGAGTGGGGTGCAACAAATATGTCACAATTTGAAATGTCTCTGGCTGACTGTGATGGCCCTGACACATTTGTCATACCTTTCAATCTCAGAGCAAGAAATCTGGACAAAGCCATACATAGAAGTGGGACAAAGGCCCAAAAATAAGGACAATTTTTAAATATAGCTCTTATAAACTTAGAAAGATAATAGAATAGGTCTTGCATTGGTATGAATTTTCTGAATGGTATGAAATCTGAAACTCAAATGTCTGTCATTATTTTCTAACTTCAGTCTTTAATGATTTGTCACTAATTTGCCACAAAAAAACACAATTTTATAAAAAATGGACCAAAAACGTGATGTAAAAATATAAAATAGCCACACAATACAGCTGGGAACCTGTCAAAGAAGGGACACTTTAATATTAGTACTGCTAACTTGAGCAACTGACAAAATAAAAGAATCTACATGCATTTCTGAAATAAAAGTAATCTATAACTCTGATTATTACAGTTATTTCTTAATTGTAAACCCTCCATGTTTACTTCCAAAATTGCTATTTTGCAGAGGGATTATTAAGGGGGAAGAGCAACATTTTGAGCATAAATCGGGGACAGTTGAGAGGTTTGGCTATGCCTAATTCGATAAAGCAATTTATTTGCATGCACCTCTCAACCTGTTAATGCAATAAACCTGGACAAGGCCAAATATATTGGGGGAACATATAAACAGTACTAAAAATTGCTCTTGTATAAACTGAGACAGTTGATAGAACAACAGGTCTTTCTTTAGCACACATTTTTCTGAAGATTATGAAGTCTGAAACTCAGTGTGTCATTATTTAGTGACTTAATTCATAAATGATTTGCCTGAAAACCACAAATTTTATGAGGAACAAACCAAAAATAGGAAGCAAAAATCTATTAATTCTTTGAAAATCTGGACATTTGGGAGGTATAGTTCAGCTGGGGCTGTCTTTAAGTTTGCTGCCCTTCCCCCTCACAGAATCATGGTCAAATGGAGCCTCCACCTGCAGCCATTCCAATGATCCATTACTTGGCTATTTCACTCCATTTACCATAAACACTAATGTGCATAGTGATTTACTTCTATGATGATTTGGACTTCATTTGAAAGTTTTATTTTGCATTTTACAGCACAAATACTACGACATATGGTAAACAAACTTAGCATTAAAACTTCTCTGCCCTTGAAACTCACATTCATTGAAACAGCATTGAAACCCACATTCAAAGAAAATACATTTTGCCAGTGGCAGATAAAGATTAATTCTGGATTGTTTTCAAATCATAGGCCCCTTGCATATGAAACATACATGTGCTCTTTGATACACCTTCCTATTGCTTTGAACATTTTCCAGTAAACAATGAAACAAAACGCATGCACCAATAATGACAGAACTTCCCAGTTCAGAACATTTCCATCATAAAAGTCTACTCAAACTTCTACAGTCCACCATTGTCAGTAAATATGCACAATTCTACAGTCCATTATCAGTAAATATGCACAATTGTACAGTCCACCATTATCAGTAAATATGCACAATCTCTGAAATAAAAAAGTCATTAAATAATTCTACATTAAATAAATCTGTAACTAATGAAGAGGTTGCTGCTAGCAAACACCTTTATATTTCATGGTTTAATCGAAAAATAAAGCATCTGATGCCACTGAGGAATAAATTGCCTATATTACATTAAACTGATAAGCTAGTAATATTGCAATAGGAAATGGATGGCAAACTGATAACAGGCTCATAGCTAGTATCTTATCTTTCACTACAGCAGCATTCACCCCTTGTGGGAGTAGAACCAACAACCTTCTGCATTACAAAACAAGTACACAACCTGTTGTGCTATTAACAATGTAAGTTGATTTAGCATAAGCAGCACTAAACTTCTCTTCCCCTGCAGCTCTCAGCTCCTTGTAAAATCTATTCAATACTCAACTGCATCTCAACTTCGCAGCACAAAAAATCTGGAAAAAGCCAAATTTATTGAGGGGGTCAAAAGGCCAAAAAACAGGGACACATTAAACATTGCTTGTATAATCTTGGAAAGTTGCTAGAATAAAATGCTGTGTTACCACCATACATTTTACTGCCAAGGTCCCTGTGCAAAACAGTCAGAGCAACATACCACTACGCCAAATCGGCTGCTTTGTGAAAGAGAGGAAGACTGAAACTTAAATGGCTATCATTTAATGAATTCAGTTCTCACCATAGCTGTCAACCTCTTAGCACAAAACACCTGGACAAACCCAGTAATGAAGGAATACAGCCCTCAAACATATTCATTGAATTCAGTTCTTGCCATAGCTGTCAACCTTAGCACAAAAACTGGACAAAGCCAATAATGGGGTAATACAGTCCCAAAAATAAGGACAAATTTCAAATATTCATCTTAGAAAATTGCTAGAATAAAAGATTGTGTAAAAGTTGTGTTACTATGCATTTTCTGAAGAATATGAAGACTGAAATTCAATGTCAATTTTACTTCTGACGGAACAAAAACAATTTTCAGCAGAGGCCCAGGAAGAAATACTGCAGACACATGTCTATGTAAAATGGCAGGACATCAGGGCAAATCCACATAAACACAGGATGAGATGCAGACTCCACACAGAGGGAACCCCAGCCAAGAATCAAACCAGAAAACCTACAGCTGCAAGGCAACATTGCTACCACTGCACCATCAAATATGCAAGGAATTAAATATTCAGAAACCTGAAGTCTGAAATTCAAATGCCTGTCAATTTTATTTAATATTTGTTAATCAGGACAATTTGACTTGGAACAAAAAAAAATTTTCAGCAGAGGCCCAGGAAGAAATAATGCAGACATGTCTTTGTAACATGGGAGGACACAAAAGCAAACTCACACAAACACAGAGAGAAGATGCAGACCCCACACAGAAGGCACCCCAACCAAGAATCAAACCTGCAAACCTATAGCTGTGAGACAACAACATTACCACTGCACCATCAAATATCAAGCATTGCAATATTTAGAAACCACATATATTATGAGGAACAGATCAGATCACATATGAGGCAAAAATCTGCATTTTTTTACACATGGAGGTGGGTAGGGAATTCAGGTCCTTAACACCTGCATACAAGGTACAGGGTTCAAGCCTGAGTATCTCTACCCACCACCATTTGCTCTCTCTAGCCACCAGTACCATATGTATGATAAGAAGCTGCAGTATCAATATAAATAAAGCCAGAGGCAACAGATATTTAGAAGAATGGATTGTAATTTCAGTGCTTCAGGAGCACAGACTAGCATACAGCAGTGCATAGCTTAAAAACATATGTGTTACATGATATGAAAGCAGAGTTCTACAGATCTTCCATAATCTCTGAGTCTGTTTTCAAAATTACATCCGACAAAGATGACTTGTGAAAGACTTGATATAAAATGAGAGATTATAGGGATTTTGTCAAATGATAAGTCCTAAAGGAAGTTATAAATGTATTTTTAATCATTAAAAAGCTATTATAATAACTGACAAGTAATAAGTGAATAATCTATAACACTTCTGGAAACTGATCTACTCCTCCATTCCAGACATTTTTTGGAAACACCTCCCCCCTTTCCAGGTCTTAATGACTATAACACAACATAAAATTAGCATTACTTCCATGATTAAGTCTTTAAACTTATATCAAATGTTCTTTAAATTGACCCTTGGAAACCTATTACTGTAAGCCATAAAACCTCCTAACACTATACAGTTTGGATTAGGCACACAACCAAACATGTGAAAAAGCAAAACCTTGGACATTTGCTATTGATAGGCTTCCTGCTAGAATTCCTAAAGATCGATGACTAAAATATCAATATACAGTTTAGATAGCAGAGTAACTAAATTCTTGACAAGGCAAAAAAAAATGGATCTTTGCTACTGACAGTCTTCTCTAGCAGTTCCTAAATATTCCTATTCACATCATCTTCCATCCCATAAACATACTTATCAAAGGTCTAGCAGGGAAAATCAGGTGCCAACACGCAGAAAGTAAGCCCTAATTGTCCTACTATAGAAAGGAGTCTAATCTGTTACACAGATGATTTACAGGCCATTCTGCTCCCTCCTATCTCAAAAGTACCTCAGAAATGCGCACTAAAACAACTCTTAGAATATCTTGTCAACTGTCAGCTAATATCAAATGCACAACATAGACTTAAGCCACATCATACTACTATAACTGCAGTCCTTGACCTAGGCGATGTTCTGGCTCATCAAGGTGAAACATCTTATAATGAATGCGACCACTTGGTTTATGGACTGTTTGCCTTATCACACACAGGCTGATGGAAGGAGACTGTATCCTGTAAGTACCAAAGTACTTAAGGACTCCACGCTAGGGAATATTCTTGTCATAATTTTTTGTAAATGAAATGGATGCCCTATTTGAGAGCCCACAGAAGTAGAATATGCAGATGACTCAAAAACATTTGTACCAGATTACTCACTGGAATCAGATAATATTACACTTCAACCTCTTTTCATACCTAAAAGAACTAGCTCTGTGTCATGGGTGTGGATGTCAATGCACTATAACTAATGCTATTCTCCTGAGGACACCCGGTCTGATCCTGTCTTGAGATAAACACAAGCAATATGTGGTCCAAACTATGACCTGTATCTTGTAACTAATATCATTAAATTTCACTTAAGTATTATCGACAAGCCAACTTTTGCTAAACTCCTTAACTGATACAAGTTAAAGTTTGATGTACAACAGTGAAACATAAAACTGGGCAAACTTCTTAGACTTTGGGATGTTCCTCACAGACAAATCAAGAAATGTCAAGTTAATCTTTTCTCTGTACTCTGTATGTCTTCTAATTGGAATCTCTTCTTCTTTTCAACACAAAATGGAAAAGGCATACTCCAGAATCTCTAGGTTTTCTGCAGGCCATAGTACAGTCTCGTACAGTCTCTCTCTCTCTCTCTCACACACACACAGACACACACACACACACACACACACACACACACACACACACACACACACACACACACACACACACACACACACACACCTAGCCCATCCTACTGTAACTTCCCTGGCAGAGATACACTTACCTGTAGTAGATCTTGTAGCAAAACCACCATAAACTCCAAATCCATGCAACCACCATACAATCCAAAGCTACGAAACCCATGCAAATCCACACCAGACCCTGCCCATCGCGAGGTCTTCCCCCGACGAGACTGCAGCAAACTCCAGACTGCTAACGTTGCAGTCTGGCCCCGACGTGTTTTCCCAGCGAGTTCCAGGACAGTCTATGCAGTTTAAAACTGCATAGACTTCTGGGAGCTCCGTTCTTCATGTTTCCCAGTCAGGACTGCTGCTGAGACAATCTGCGCATGCTCCATACTGTCTCAGCAGCAGTCCGGACTAGTGCACATGCACGAAAGTCCGCAATTTTTTTAAATTTTTTTATCTTTTCATTTTCTTTTTATGTGTTTACTTTTTTTATTTATTTCTTTTACAAGTTGAGGGGGCTGCAGTCCAGCAGTGGGCCGCCCCTGCTATACGGCTGATAAAGAGACACAAACAGCACAGTAATGCTTTCTCTAACTCTTTCTCTACCTTTCTCTCGCTCTCTTTCTCTGTCTCTTTCCCTGTCACTATTCTTCTTTTATATTTTCATTTTATGCATACATGCATACACATATTTCAAGCAATAATGCCTTTCTAGCCTGTAAGTTTACCAGAATAGCTATTACCCTTATAAGTGTCAAATTACACTAGCTGGCCAACATCACAGATGCTATATTAATATGGTGAATAAGTAAAGTAAACACAAAAGAAAATGTATAGCTCTCTTAGCAGCTGATAAACTAATTTAATTCAATGTGCTAACATTTGGCAATGTAAATGTTCACTGAATGGACTGTTTGATGCTGTCATCTTGATGAATAGTGGATTGCTAAAGGGATCCTTCTATGGTATGATTATAGACCCATGTAAACAAGTATGGGCTTAGAATAGAGCCCAGTAGCACACCATGACTGTAAGCTCCAATTTCATCTGTCCATGTTTATGTTTTTATTTTTTCTCTCCATTTATTGTTCTATTCTAGACATTGTCATCTACAGCTCTGTCTGTGGTGTAGCAGCATTCAGTACTCCACCACAGTGTCCAACCATCTCCTACTGGCTCTCCTGATCCTCCAGTCCTGTCCATCCATCAGGTGATGGTAGTCATGCAGTGCAGGCATCACCTGGAGTTCTCGTTTATGGCCTCTGATAGTCGATCATCAGAGATGGTTGTTGTAGTTCACATTGGTGATGCCACTGATGGGTCATAGTAAGATACCATGTTATGGGGGAGTTTGTAGTATAGCAGTTTAAAGTCCACATTGACCCACTAAGGAGGGCCCTACTGCAACTTGTAGAGTCACACAGCTGCTAAGCACTGCCTTGTTTGCCCTTTGAGGAACAACCCAGCAGGAAGTACAGTAACTGTGGTGAATGAGCTCTCCCTGGGTCCCACAAAAAGCAGCAAAGTGAGGAGCAGGGAAGCCAGTCTGTCTCACAACATGGTATTGCCCTTCCTATAGTGTCATATCCCTCATTGGTTTGTTGTCCATTCCTAGCCATCATCGCCTATCCTACGACTGTCAGGATGAATACGTGTCTATATCTATATCTATATCTATATCTATATCTATATCTATATCTATATCTATATCTATATCTATATCTATATCTATATCTATATCTATGTCTATATCTATATCTATGTCTATGTCTATATCTATAATTATATCTATATATATGTCTATTTAGAGCGATCTAGATCCAGATACCTATGTATATTATATATATATATATATATATATATATATATATATATATATATATATATATATATGTATGCACACTCTACGTATTTTTCCCCCTCTCTCTCTCTCTCTCTATATATATATATATATATATATATATATATATATATATATATATATATATATACATACATATATATATACATATATATATATATATATATATATATATTTATACACACACACACACACACACACACACACACACATTGTTAACCCCTACCTTTGTGTCAATGCCTCACCCGTTAGACTTGATTTATGTTTGCTTATGTGCCCATGCTTCAACCCTCTGACTTCATCTTACATCTTTCCCTAACTACCCTTCTTGAGAAAAAATAAAATGGGCACCTATTACCCCTAAAAAGTATACATTTCTTCCTCTCTCACCCCCATCATTTTTCTACTCCTGTGTTTGTGTGTTTCTCTATTTGGTCCTTCCCCTTTCCTTCAGTCCCATTTCCTCTCCATTTCAGTTAATAAAACGTATTAGGAATATTGCTCTGAGTTACTTACTCCAGTTCACAAAAATTCACATTGCATTTTCAAGTTCCACATATGGAAGAGCAGACTCATGTGCTTGCAGCATGAATGTTACAACTGCTCAAGATTTTTTTCAACTGCACACACTGATTACCTATCTCTGCACTGTTACTGTTGTGGTCAAGTTGATGTGAGAATTTCTTCAGTGGCTAAATGCCTCCTTCTTAATCGATCAGTCCATATCACCAAAGAAGAACATGCATTGCTGCATGAGGGAATTTCTCTGTGGTACTTCTCGGATCTGTTCTTAAATTGTCTTTTAGTTTATTTCAAATAAATGAAGTAGCAGGGGCACCTCAGATGAACAGATATAGCATTGCTATTGCAATCAAAAGTCAATACTATCAGTCCTTTGTCCATTTACAAAATTCATTTCCTTAATTGTATAAGGACTAATACTCATATGATCTGAGGAGTAACCCCCCCCCCCCCACAGTGACAATATACTTCTGTTTTCCACCCATGAATAGTCGCACTGAAAAGACTGGGTACAAGAAGATTTACAAGATTTAAGGAAGGAACAGTCTTTAGTTTATCTCAGAGTAACATGGTTTTGTAATGCTTTCCATTCTATCTTAAGTTCACTGCTTCATTAGTTTCTAAGTTGTATTCACTGACGAAGTATCCGACCATCCATCCACAACTTTTTTCCCCATTTTTGCACATGAGGTTGGGATGTCACATGGACAGTAACAATCTTATAGAGCCAATGTTCACACTAACAGGTGGCTAGCCTTGACACAGGACAATGTATACATATTTTTTTCTAATGTTAAGATTTCCTTAGTTTCAATGATAAAAGTGCTGTCTTTGAGCCATAATACAAATTGTAAAGTTTTGTCTGTTTAGATACGTTTTCCAATAAAAGCCAGTGCCTATTATGATATATATTAGATGCAAGAAAGATATTACCAGTATTTCTTTTAAAAATCTTACCTGAAACCGCAATCCTTTTCTGCTCTAAGAAACTTTCTTTTTGGAAAAATTAGAAATAATAAGTCAAGGCTAGTGATGGATTCCATGTAAAAAATTGAAACAGTGAGCGTAGTATAAAGTTTGATAATTATTCTGCAATCTACTCTGCCACATACACTCACATCTAAGTATTCTGTGTATTCTGTTATCCTCATATAAGTAAATGCCATGCCAGGCTTATTATTGGAAGTCATAATAACATTTTATCTATCTTACCTTTATCCAAGTAACCACAGCTCATAAACTCATTCATAACGCATCTTCGTGTCCTGCTGTAGCTTTTACACTTACTATATACCATCCTAACAGACTACTCCGATCCAACAATGGACTGCTTGTAAGTGTAGAAAAACCCAAACTCTCAGCTGGCCAGATGCTTTACTCCTTTATCATCACAAAACTCTGGAACACCCGCCCCCCAACTGTCAGATACCCCCGCTCAGTAACCCTCTTCAAGACATCTCTTAAACAACACCTCTCCTCATCTTGGCTGTACACATGTCCTAACTCCACATCTCATGTAACCTAACTTCAACCATCACAACTATTCTCACCCCCACACCACTACTTTGGAATCTCTCCATCTTGTCCACTTACCTCCTCTACTACCCCCATTGTCCCAACATTGACCCCTCCTGTCTAATTCCCTTTCTCCTTACGCTCCATAGACCTACCATGTAACCAGGTGAGACATTCAGCTACTCTCACATCCTACCTTAATTTAGAAAGAGATCTCCCATTCTATTCTTGGCTGGCATGTGGGGAGTGCCTTCTGTGTGGAGTCTGCATGTCCTCCCTGTGGTTAGGTGGGCATTTGAAAGACATGTGTAAATGAGCGTGCCTTCCTTGAAGGTTGAATGTCGAACTGGCACCTCAGCGTTCATCAAAATCTACTGCCAGTCATTAGCGGACCGGAGTTCTGCTGTGGCGACCCCTAACCGGGAAAAGCCAAAGGACAACAACAACTTATATACTTTTTCATTAACTGTATAAGCTGCCAATTATATGTATCATATGTATCTATTAATGTAAATTCTGCATTGTATGAGAACTGTCTTATATGTGGAGCTTTTCTTCCACTGAAAATGAACACTTCTGGCTGAGCTGGACCATGCCTGTAAACCAATGCAAATAAATAAATAAATATATATATATTTTTAAAGCCAAGGGTGTCCACTTTTACAAAAAGCAAATTACTATAAAGTAAAACTAGTAAATTACATACTCTTAAAAAGAATATAAATAACTATCTAAGATAAAATAAAGAAATATATTTGCATAAGCTATCACAAGGGTTGATTATCCATAGCTATATGTTTAGCTATTTGAAACAACTGTCCTTCAGATATGACAGTATTTTGTATTATGTATGATGTAAAGTTAAGTTAACAATTAAGTTAGATAAAGGGGAACAGCTTATGAAATTTACCAAACTGCATGCATTTACTGTATTTCTTACTTTGTGTGTAGACTGGATACATCTACTATTACCTGAAATACATCAGCTGTACACTCCACATTAGCGATTTTTCTGAATCGAATCACCACATACTGTGTAACATATGAATGCATTCAACTGATTTATTTTACATTTGTTAACTGGTCCAAAGACATTTTTCATACTGGACTCCAGCCATGTGTTATGAAAATTGCATCAAGTCAAATTTTTAGTAATGCAATGAGCTGATAGTAGAAAGTTGTAGGATAACATGTGAAATAAAACTCTCAGAATAGTAAGAAAATGTTAAATTGAAAACATAGTACAGAGATGAACTTATTAGAAACGTAATTTGATATTAAAATAATGCAGGTTAAAATGACTTTTTTGTTTGCTTATAAAATTGAACAGTTGTCCATTAGTCAAACTCCTTTTGATAAGAATGGATTAATATTTGTCATTCAGATTAATCTAAATAATCTAAACAAATAATAAAATAAAATGAAATGAAACACTCACTCCTTACTTAAAAATAACAAAAAAGGTCAACAATGCACTCCACAGAAGCCATATTTTTAAGCCAAGTTTATTGCTTTTGTTCTGCTTACATAAAGAACTTTATCAGGACAAAATTAACAGAGAAAAAAAAAAACATGATGAAAAATGCAAAATGCAATCATATGATTAGTATGTATATAGCCACAGATTGCATTTTATATCACACATTTAAATCACTGTTCTATATAGATGATTAACTGAAGAAATGTTCAAAATGTCTCAAGCTGATCAGGATATGTTGCTCTTAGCCAAGATCACAAATAAACCAAACTAACACAACATCATGTATACCCTACCCATTACAATCCCTAAAACTAATGACTCTGGTGGAAAATTTAGTAAAAAAATAATTGAATAAGACTAATGTACCTATTGAATTATAAAAAAAAATATAACCCAAAACTACAATCAGTCAACCAAACAATAAACTAAAATAACTAGAGGTGATCTAAGTGAAGCATCTTACTGCCTCTACCTGCTCCTGGCAGAAACCACGGAGATCAACCCCCGGATTCTCAAAAGCTTGCACAGAGTGCAAGGTTGATGCAGGAGCTCAAGCAAGCAATATGTCTGCCGTGCGATGCAGGAACAGCCTGCAGGGGCTTGCACGAGTGCTCCTGCACTAATCCTGCACGGACTGGGCCCTGGTATGCAAATCACCCCATTTGTAGGAGAAATATATGCAAGTGAGGGGATTCTGCAATCCAGGAAGATTGCAACAGTCTGTGCAGGACTAGTTCTATCTGCAGAAATGTACTTGATTAGTAACCGAGTACATTTCTGCAGAATCAAAAATGGAGCTATGACAGGTCCAAATAAAGGCTGCATATCATGTAATAAGCATGCCAATGGTCAAGTATAAGGCCATTGGCATTGCAAACATAAAAAAAATGCAAAAATCAACTTTTGGGTTTTTTTAGCCGATCCCGGCTGTTTAAGCGTAGGGCAGCAGCGTGCAAATGGGATTGGGGGGGGGGGGGTAATAAAATAAACATAAAATAAACATAAAATAAACAGTCTAACAAAAATCACTATTCTGCCATGCAAGTCAATAGCAGGCAGAAGACAACCTGGGCAGCGAGTAGTGGTTGCTAAGGGGGGAGGCTCAGTGTGAGACATGTAACTATGCATTAGCAGGCAATCCTATGCAAATGAGGGGAAGGATACTGAATTCCGGTTTTCCCCAGCATGTGATTCAGGTCCCAACAGTGTAAGAGTAGGAATAGCTTGGTGCAAGTCTAGGAGGTAGGTGACATCATGGGGGATGTGTCAGGTATACTATAAGCATACTGGAGCCTTGTGGCTCGGGTTTGCTCCAAGCTTAGCACAGCTAAGCTAGGGCATGTGTCTAAACTTGCTTAGCACTCTTTACAAAGCCTAAGCAGGTGTGTGTGCCGCGCAACGGATTTTACAGGAAGAAAAAAGAGTTTAAACCAGGAAATAGCAGCAGTGTGCACATTTGAGCACTTTGTTTGTGCAGCGCACACACGGGCTTAACCAGGAAGGCAATGGGATGGGAAAACAGCAGTAGGAAGGTAATCAAGGAGAATTAGCTTAACTGGCAGGTAAAATGTATCAGAATCAGCCAACTACACAGGCAGCAGACCAACCCAGACCAGAACACTACTATAAACTAAGCAAACACCTTCCCCTCTGGTTTTTCCCACACTCTACACCACCAGTGTATACAAGTGGGGAAATTTTAACAAGCAAACCTACAAAATGAGAAGGGCTGCAACAGACAACATAGAACAACGTGTGCAAGAGGCTGAGGGTGGTGAGGATGTGAATGATGATGATCAACCCACAGTGAGGTGATGGAGAAGAGTGTACAGACCCAGGGTAACCTACCAGGGGCTACATGAGCTGGAGACAGTGGAGTGCTATAGGGTGGACAGAGACCTCCTACAGCAAATTGTTGAGCTGTGCCAGCCACACCTGACACACCAAACTGACCAAGGGGAACCCATTTCAGTGGAAACCAAGGCATGTGTAGGACTAGGAATACTAGCCACAGGTACCTTCCATAGCTCAACTGGAGATATCTTGGGGATCCTACAGGCATCAAAATCCAGAGTATTCTGCCAGTTCCTGGATGCCATGTCAGCACATGCCAGTGAGCACATATACTTCCTCAACACCCGTGAGGTGTTGACCAGCAATATGCATCTCTTCCACCAAATAGCAGAATACCCTGAGGTAGTAGGTGCTATAGACTGCACACACATATGCATCAAAGCACCACCCAGTGATCAGGGTAGGGCCTACATCAACCACAGGGGCATCCCCTCCATCAACTGCCAGGTCGTATGTGATGCCCAGGGCATTATAATGAATGTGTGTGCTGGCTGCCCTGGAAGCTATGACAATTCCCACATATGGCATCTGATGCAGCTGTACCAGAGATTTGCCAATGGGGACATCCCCTACGGTCACCTAGTGGGGAATGCTGGTTACACACTGGAGCCGTGGCTGATGACACCCATCAGAAATGCACACACACCTGAACAAGAACAACATAATGAGGCACAAGCACAGTCCAGACTTATAATAGAGCATGTGTTTGGGATGTGCAGGTCTTGGCTCCGATGTCTGTACACATCTGGTGGAGCCTTGCAATACACACCAGCTACATGTACCCAAATTGTTATGGTATATGCTATGCTACACAATATGATGCTGCGGAAACAGCTGCAGCAGGAACAGCATGGGGCAGGGCCACACAGCCCCCCCACCAATGCCAAGGCCTGCACAGCACAGAGTGACTCAGAGTAGGAACAACCTGAGCCTGCCCCAGTAGGCAGATGAAGGTGTGCCCAGTATGCCGAGGCTGCAGCAAAGAGACAATGCATAGCACATACACTGACACAGTAGGGACGCAGGGAATGACACCTCTCTCTGACTCGCACATACAGTAAAAGAGATGCCAAACATGACACTACCTGTGCTCAACCATGTATAGGGAGTGTACTATGTGCATCTGACATAGGCAGCCCTCCAGCACCATCTGCAAGCTTGGCACACCCTCAAGGTAAGTCAATCAACCCACCAATTGCCAAATTGAGTAGAATGTGTTGTTAACTGTATCTATGGTATGGATGTGAGCATGCAAGGGAATTGGGTGGCTGAATGTTATGGCAGCAGACAGTAGACGCCCATAGTGGCACCATGACATCTGTAACATGTACTGGAGTCACCATAGTAGCCAGTACTACATAGCATGTCAAAACCTACTCCAGGAAATATGCTGAGCGACATGTGTGCCCATATGACCCATCCCACACATGCCAGTCAGGGTGGTTCACAAACCCAACAGCAGTCTCTGCCAGCAGGACAGGTGTAGACAAACCCAAACAGGGGCTTTGCCATGGTCCCTGAATGATGGCTATGGTTAACCTCCCCCCGAGGCCTACACAGACAGATTACAGCAGGGCAGGCAGTGGGATGTTAGTTCTGAAGGGTAGGAAGTTAGACAATAATATGTCAGGTAACCAAAGCCACTATCTGTAGTACACTGGTATGCCTCTAGTCAGCATGATAGTTAACAATACAGGATGGAATGGAGTACCTGACATACCAGTACAGTCATAGCAAATGTGTACAAGTGTCACGTGTGCCCCCCACATCCTACATAGTAATGTAATAACAGTCAGGAGTGCCCCCCAACCCTGTGTAGAAATGTAGAAATAGACAGGTGTGCCCCCCATGTAGTAATGTAATAACAGTCAGGTGTGCCCCCCCCATCCTGTGTAAAAATGTAGAAATAGTCAGGTGAGCCCCCTCACCCTACGTAGTAATGTAACAACAGTCAGGTGTGCCCGCCATCCCTGTGTAGAAATGTAGACATAGTCAGGTGAGCTCCCCCCACCCTACATAGGAATGTAATAACAGTCAGGTGTCCCCCAACCCTGTGTAGAAATGTAGAAATAGTCAGGTGTGCCCTCCTATGTAGTAATGTAATAACAGTCAGATGTGCCCCCCATCTTGTGTAAAAATGTAGAAATAGTTGGCTCAGTCCCCCCCATCCTATGCAGAAATGTAGAAATAGTCAATGCCAAATGCTTGATGGATACCCTGCAGAAACAGCATGCCACCTGTCGGTGTACACCAACAAGGTCAGCACTGCAGTACAAACTACCTGGCTCAATCCACACATTAAATACAGAAGGCCATACAGGGCATGCTGACACACTTAAACACATGAAGGCCATGTCTGCAAAAACCAGTGGACCAGACATATCTGGCAGTTGCAGTTGTTAGTGCAGATGCTTGTCTGTATGCACCACGCATGCCTTGCGCACACAGTGGATAGGAATACAGACATATATGTAAGGACAGCACACTATAATAAACCAAAGGTAGACATACATAGATGTGTGGAAGAGGGTGAATGTGACATGGAGCCATCCAGGCCTGTCCCACCCAGCACACAGCCAAAGGGCACCAAACACATGAGGTTCAGATGTCACTCACTGCAGATACTAGCCGCCAGTATCTGTCAGCATTACAGACTATTGGTACACATGCCAGCTGTGAAACATGACTGTACAAGGAAGTAGTCATCTAGCAGCTGTATACACGTACCTGTGAAATATGACCCTCTGTGTGTCCACATGTGGCGTGTCTACCTCTAGATGAATGGGTTATGGCCCATGCACACACACTACCCTCCCCATAGCCCTACTATGACAGGCCTGCTGAGGTCATCCACTGTGAAATACACCCTTGGGAGAAATGTAGCCCAGTAATCTCCGTGGCATGTACCATAACTTTGTAGTGTGATAAAATAGTTAGGTAGGAGTTCAATTCCCAGACATGGCAACTGTGTGTGGTTGTTTGTCTGTGTAGAGAGCAATGCTTTTTAGGGTAGTCACACGCCCTACAATTCAAATGCTCACCATTGGCAAGGCTGCTGTCATCCACCCAGAAATACACCTCTGGGAAGCTGAAGCCCAGTAATCTCTGTAACGTGTCCTGTAACTGTGTACTACTGTAGTGTGATAAATTAGTTAGGTGGCTGTTCTAACCCCAGACATGGCAAGTGTGTGTGTCTGTGTAGAGTGCAATGCTTTTTAGGGTAGTCACACTTCCTACAATTTGAATGCTCATCCACCTCTGATAAATTAATTAGATTTCTGTTCTAATCCCAGAATGTGTGTGTGTCTGTCTGACTCTGTGTAGAGAACAATGCTTTTTAGGGTGGTCACACTCCATACAATTCAAATGCTCGTCATTGGCAAGGCTGCTGATGTCATGCACCTAGAAATACCACTCTGGGAAACTGTAGCCTAGTCTTCTCTGTAGCGTGTCCTGTAACTGTGTAGTGTATTAAATAAGTTAGGTAGCTGTTCTAATCCCAGACATGCCAACTGTGTTTGTGTGTCCGACTGTGTAGAGAGCAATGCTTTTTAGGGAAGTCACACTCCCTACAATTCAAATGCTCATCTTTGGCAATGCTGCTGATGTTATCCACCTAGAACTACACCACTGGGAAACTGTAGCATGTCCTGTAACTGCGTACTGCTATAGTGTGATAAATTAGTTAGGTAGCTGTTCTAGTCCCAGACATGGCAAGTGTGTGTGTGTGTCTGTCTGTGTAGCAAGCAATGCTTTTTAGGGTAGTCACACTCTCTACAATTCAAATGCTCATCTATGGCAAGGCTGCTGATGTCATCCACCTAGAAATACACCTCTGGGAAGGATGTAGCCCAGTAATCTCCGTAGTGTGTTTTATAACTGCATACTGTTGTAGTGTGATATAGAACTCTGGTAAGGTTCTATACCCAGCCATGGCAGTTCTGGATGTTTTGTGTGTGTTCCAATGTCTGTGTAGGGAGCAATGCATTTTAGGATAGTCACACTCAGTACATTTCAAATGCCCTACTTTGGCAATCCTGCTGATGTCACTGATTGTAAAATACACCTTTGGTGAAAGCATTCTCTGATACTCCACGTGGTGAGTTCCATAACAGCTCTATGGTATAGTGTAATATGGATCTCTGTTAGGGGTTCTATACCCACACATGTCCATTGTGGATGTTTTGTGTGTGTTTCAATGTCTGTGCAGGGAGCAATGAATTTTAGGCTAGTCACACTCGCTACAAGTTGAATGTCCTACTTTGCCAATCCTGCTGATGTCATCCAATGTGATATACACCTTTGGGGAAAAGATACTCCAATAATCTCCGTGGTGTGTACTATAACTGTGTAGTGCTATAGTATAATAAACTAGTTAGATAGGGGTTCTATTTCCAGACATGATGTGTGTGTGTGTATGTAACTCACATCCTGTGTGGAGGTGGGTGTGAGTGTGTGATCCCTGGGCCCAATGGGGAGTGGATTTTGCAAATTTTTTATATGGTGGCCCTAGTATATATCACAATGTCCACCATACAGAGATAACAGATGTGAAATAGCCGAAAGGCTGGGGTGCATATCCATACCCATACATGACATCAAGGCCAGGCAATCACAGTTAGCAACCCCAGTATTATCGAGAACACACTCTCAACCCATGTCCCATACACACACAAACACACACACACACACACACACACACACACACACACACACACACACACACACATGCACACACACACACACACACACACACACACACACACACACACACACACACACACACACACACACACACACACACACACACACATGCCTAGGCAATAGCCAATATGTGGGTAGTACACTGCATATTGGCCACTGATAGTAACTATGGAGTGATTTCAGTGGGCTACAGAGGTCATGGCACCCTGTCCATCTGTCCAATACGTACATACATGCAGACAGTGCACCTTCTCCATGTTCCCCACTGGACACCTGCAACACCTGTGGTGCCATCACATTTGACCCACAAAGGACATACCATGCCTGAATACATGCCCTGTATGGACAGATGCCACTGACACCAGGGAATGCCAGTAGCATGCTATCAATGTAGGTGCAGGGGAAACCTGAAGTCCGTTAACTTTTCCCGCCACAGGTGGCCAAGACTGGCACATCTGCTGATAACCTGTGTACACAACATGGGCCAGACACCCCAGATACAGTTCCACATGTCACTGTACATGCATGTGGGTGGTGTGCACATCACAGACACCGTCTATATCATGGACTAAGGAACACATACATGGCAAGGGTTGCACAGCATTGGCCACACACAATAGTCACCTGTGTGGGAAAATGCAGAAACTACAGCCCTGAGCCACAATGCTGATCATTGTCATGTGGTCTGATGCCAAGGTATACCCATCACCTAGCCTTGTATAGTCGTCTGTCACAGTCGGCACCACACACCCATGCAGAAACCCACCCATGTATGTCAGTATTGGCACCCTGTGTGTTTGTGTGTGTGTTGTATGGTGTGTATGATCACATCCACACTCACTACAACCCCCATTGGCATACAGAAGCATGCTGTCTGATGTCAGACACCTCCACATACCCTTTGCCCATATCACCTCTGTATGACCCCTGTGGTGCATGTGATACCTGCACAGTATTGTGTTGTGGCAATCTCACTAGTGATGGGTTGTATTATCCTGCCCTGCCAAGTGTGTCATTGTGTGTGCATCCCTGTGAGAATGTGGCTGTGTTGACATTGGCAACTGTACATGTGGACAGGCACATGTACTACATCTACCATATAGCTACCATATCCCTGTTGCAGATGTCACTCACCATCACATATACGTCCTGAGAGCTGTACAGCATGTAACCTATGTGGTGCATCCAATAACTACATAGGAATGTGATAGCACACTTTGATACCCTTTGCTGGTAGGTGTGTGATGCACACATGCTTAGTTTTTACTCTCCCACCCCTCCCTGACTTTCTTTGCCTCTCTCTGCCTCTCTCACTCCCTTTCTGGTGGATGTGGAGACCTACACCTGCTTTGCTTAGGCAGCAGCATGTGTATTTTCATTCATGCGCATGATTAGCTGATGGCCTCTTCATGAATTGTAGCCCTCCCCTATCTGATTGCATGTGGAACAGCTGTGGTAACATTACCATAGCCAATTGCATAGAAACACACTTCAATATCTAGGAGCATCATGTTGGTATTGGCCCTTTTCATTCACTGTGAGCAGGAACTATATCTGTTGTTTGTCAAACAGCATCTCAGATGGATTGGGGATTTACCTCTAACAACATACACTATGGAAACAGGGCAACACACAGGAGGGTGGTGTGCCTGACCTGACTACGGACTGTAAGTGATGCTATACTGCATGTGGAGTAATGTTGGTTTAACAGTGTGTGTGTGTGGATATGGCTGTCCTACATGTTTTAATACCTGCCATGTCGGTTCTATGTTTATGAGGTGTGCTCCTAAGTGCAAAATCCATTTTACTTCCATATTTTCAGTAGTATTGACTATGTCCCCCATCCTATTGCTGACATTCTGAAAAGAAATATATGGTAATCCCCCTTATCCAATGTATGCTTAACCAAAGCACTATACAGTTGCCCTTTTCTAGTGCAGTAAAGGTGATCCCTTATCCGTTCAGTAAGGTGATGGTTAGTTTTGCCAACATAGAAATGGAAACATGTTGTGCAGTGAGCTACATACACTGTATTCTTAGTATTGCAATCAGCAGAATTCCTTAGCTCCCATAGATGCCCTGTTTCAGGGTGCTTAAAAAACCTTGATTCATCTATATAAATGCACTGTGTACATTTTCCACATCTATGGGTGCCATTCACTCTGCACAGTGCATTTATATAGATGTACACAGTGCATTTATATAGATGAATCAAGTTTTTTTAAGCACCCTGAAACTGTATAGTGCTTTGACATAGTCAATACTACTGAAAATATGGAAGTACAATGGATTTTGTGCTTTGGAGCACACAGGGGTTTGGGTTTGAATGATAGTGCTCCACTGAAGCCATTGCTAAAATCTAGAAAGTTAAAATAAAATAAAAAATAATACTATTTTAACAAGAGAAGACTACATAAACACATGCAGGGCTTTGGATCAATGTGACAGTATTTCTTTAGCTGCTTCTAGCATAGATATCATTAAAGACAAGCATTTGTTGAGATGTATGTATTAAAGCATATGTATTTACTAGGTGGACAACATGTGCATTTATTAGGCAGAATATAGGTGTTAAGTTGTTGAGTGTGTACTGCTTATACTTTTATATATATTTTTATATGTACTTTTATGCTTATATCTGTGCACATAAGTAGTTACTAAATGGGCAACATGAGTATATGTATTTATTCATTGACTTTTTGTGTATTTTATTTATATTTATCCACATGATCTTGTCTTTACATTTTGTGCATGTGGTTTTTAAACAGTTTTTCTGACTTCAGCAATAAACTAAGGGCAAAACGTAACCATAGTAATTCATTGATTGCTGAGTGCTGAATTAACTTTGAGTGGTAGGATTGGTTGTTTTAGTAATGAATTAAAGTATTTAAGTGCTTTTGCTGTTTGAATGAACTGTCTGATGAAGCAATGGTTACCACTGTGAAAGCACTCACCATTTTGTATTAAAAAAGATTTTACTTTGTCATGTTCAACTTCTTTATTCAAGCTACCTTCCTACTGGGCACCTATGTTTCAACATTTTCAACTTCAGGGCTGGTTTGGATTTAATTGTTAATATGTACTTTAGCCTGTGTACAGACTGTGGTAGATGTCATTGTTATAGGTCCCGTCCTATCTGATGTTACATGCTGATCCACTGTATGTTACTGTATTGGCTTACATGTTTGTAGGGCCATACACACACATGTCCCATACCACAGACAGCCAGCAGACCAAACCGTGTAGCAGCCCAGTATATGTAGGGTTAGACTGTGAGTAGCACATATGAGGATGGTGTTGAACAGATAGTCCATATACTGTAATATTATGCAAGTTTACCATAAGTGGCTGTGGCTGTGTTCACACTGGTTGTGGTATGCACTTTCAAACAGATGTATCTTACCCTGTGCTGTGACATGCCTGGAGAGCCTGCTATATATGCAGGTACATGTGCATTCCCCCATAGGAGATGTAGGCCAGTATTGAGCCAGGCTGCCTGTAGCCTGCACAGTGCATTGTTACATGCCTAGCAGCTTAGTGTACTTACCCAGTGAGATGTCATGTGCAGATACTTGCCGGATGTACTGCCTGGCATCCCTTAGCAGTCATATATGTCAGACAGAGCAGTGGGATGCTGTACAGATGTATGTCAATATCTAGTGGGTAGTATGTGGCCATGGCACCCCTGTACCAGTGGTTATTATGTGTCAGGCCAGACAGGGGTGTGTGAATGCACAACCTATGGTGGCATATGTATACCAGTCATTATGTGTTATACCCATCTACATGGCTGTTAACATCCATATTGTCAGGCATGGTACACATGTTTTGCACTAAGGGGTTCTGTGTATACCTTTGGACTGTACAGAGTGTTTCAGAAGGTCCACATATATTGGCCAATATCTCTGCTGCAGTCCACAGGGGCATTATGTGCTAGCAGTGGTAGCAGTGGTACTTTACTATGATGTCCTTAGGATGTCTGTCAGTAGCCAGTGGCACACATGTGGAAAGCAGATGTGACCTCCCACACACACCATGTCTTTGAAGACAATCCCAAGTACAGTAGCAATAGTCTACTAATATACCTGCTATACATACCTGACATCCCCTTGCACTACGAAGTTGGGACTATAGGGGCTGGGGTAGGGCTACACTCCATGTCCAGGACATATGGTGAAAATATCTGTACATATAATTATCTTGATATATCTATATATATATCTATATATATATATATATATATATATATATATATATATATATATATATATATATATATATATATATAGATATATATATATATATATATATATATATATATATATATATATATATATATATATATAATTACATGTATACATATTGACATATATAGATGGGTATGTAAATGTACATAGACATACACATACCCAGATATAAACATATACAGAGCAATATATGTCTACACATATACAGATAGTGATACATATGCATATATACATATGGATATCTACAGATATATCAAAAGTAGTAGGTATATCAGAATAGATATGTATGCACATATAGTTATATATATATATATATATATATATATATATATATATATATATATATATATATATATATATATATACCAACATAACTAGGCATATCTGTACACATAGGATGTGCATACATATATAGCTATATACACATATATCTATATGTACATATACCTAAATGTACACATATGTATATATAGATATATGTATAGATTTGTATACATATGTACATACGAAGAGATATACACATGGCCATATATACGTAGCACTATGCAGATGTGTATACAGACATATGTATGTGTATACCTGTGTATGTACATGTAGACATCTATACACCTATGATATGAATACAACCATATTCCTGTCATGAGTAAACATCACGGTTGTATATACCCTCCAACATGTATCTCACCGTATGTATCTGCTATGTGTACATTATGATAAAACAACATATGTGATGTAACAGTCATATTAATAACAAGGACTACACAATCTAGGAAGTAAAGGCAATTGTTCAATACTACTCAGTATGTGTAATGACAGCTATATTGGTAAAACAACAGCTGTCTTCACAGCGGCCATGGAGTAGTGGTTAAGTGCTGGGACCTCAGTGTAAAGGGTCCTGAGTTTAAGACCAGCAAGGGCTGCTCATTTTGTTGCTGGGCAGAACAAGGGATGTTTGACACAGAGTGGTTAAGGCAGTTTCTGTGCAATGTAAGCCTCACACATCAGTATCACAATATTGCTAGGTAGGGGTCTAGTCCCTGTGTTGGTAAGTAACAGTGTGCGTGTATGTGGATGGGTCTACATCAGGTTGCAGGGTATACACACCTCAGCGGGCCACCTCTCCATGTGGCACAGGCAATACCCAGTATAGTAACCTGTAAAATGTGTTCGACTTTAACCCAGATATGTCACTGCCATAGTGTCAGCACAGTGACATATCCCATTGTGCAATATAACTGCAGACCATCCTTGTGCAGACACATGTACACCTACAACACAATTACATATCATTTTAGAGACCACAACCAAGCAATTTTACTAACAGCTAGAAGGCATCATGCTGGACGGCTACACTGCCTGCCAAATATGCCTTACACTCTACGCCCTACAACATGTTACACTGCAGGACTGTGGTACACTGGTGTACAGTCACTGTGTGCATCACAACCATATCAGCCTATCCCTGCAATGATGGTATGGATGACAGCGATGGGGCACAGGTATCATCATATGCACAGAGTGTGGTGTTGGTCTGCCAGAGGCTGAGGGTGGGCCATACATTTGACACCATGTGTGTGGGTGAGGGGTGTACTCTGGAGAGCTGGCTGAGGTGATGTGGTGTGTGTAGGTATGAGGTTGCCCTAGGTGTGTTTGCATAGTGTGTGGGTATGCATGCATACAGTTTTGCCTTGTGGCTGCCCTACACAGGTGTTTATGGACAGCTGCAGTCCATACCTGACAGAGTGTGCAGTACACTGCCTCCAGCCATGGAAACGTGGACTGTGCCTGCCAGGGGTTCTGCGAGCATGTCCAGGTGCAGGCATTGAAGTGCTACTCTCAGCTGCTGATGACATTTGTCTGCTGGTACTACATCCCTCCTGAGACTGGCCAGGACCATGTGTATGTGGTGTGGGCAGCACGCCCCCCACACTGCTGGGGCTGCTACTGCCACTACAGGAGCCCCTTGGCATTCTAGCATGCCCAAGTTGACTGCCAGCTGTTGGTGTTGCTGGTCCATGTCCACGTGGGCATCGCCACATCCCCACCACATGTTGAAGCACGGACACACCACGGCTGATGAGGGCCATCATCTCATCATACCATCTATCCGCTTGCTTGGTAGAAGGACAGATGGCACCCGACAGTTCACGGAGGTTGTCGCTTACAGATGTGAGAGCCCTCTGCAGCCTAAGGCCCTATCTGGTGTAATGCTCAATACATGCCTGTGCCACCATTACAGCTTGAAACATGCTTCTGTTGGTTGCAGCTATGTCACCTGTGCCAGGGGCATGATGTCCAGTGGCCCTACCATGAGCACCCTGTGACATTTGCCTATGTGGCAGCTTGCTGGACATCTGGCTATGCCCGCAGTGACTGGACACAATAGGAATGGTTACCACACTTTCCTGTGCACTGCCACTGAACACCAGCTGTCTCTCTGCTATGGCCACTGGTGATGGGGTGTGTATAGGCACTGTAACTGTGTGCGGGGGTGGGGTGGCTAAAAGGGGGATGTCAATTGTTGGCACAATTTCGGCCCCTGACAACCCTACCTGTGCCTCAACATTATCATCATCATCATCGGTGTCTGTATGGACACCTACATCAGATTGGATGCAGGACGGACCCTGACCCACCTCACCACCTGTGGGGGAAAACAATAAACACACTATAAAACCTGTACAGCATTGCTTAACAGTACACACACACACACACACACACACACACACACACACACGCACACACGCATACACGCACACACACACAAACATCTCTGTAATACCTACCTGTCCATGGCCTTACAGACAGTCCCACGTATATGTCCATGTGTTACCCCATCCTGCATTACATTTGTTAACATACACACATTGATACCACTCATTAACATTACAGTCTTCTAAATGCCCACACAAGCAGCCACAACACAAGGCCTGTTGCTACATTACCTGCCTAACCTGTGTGTAGTGGATTTACATGGCCTCAATGCTGCCATTTGGTATGCACCCTCTCTATGGCTGGAATTATGTGCATGGCCCCTATATGTGTGGGCTACTATGTTATATCCATAATAGATCCCACTGGTGTGTCATGTGTATGTAATGCTCAGTACATGCCAGATATGCTACTCCGTTGGCCCATCAAGTGTCAGCTGTAATATTTGGATACACTCCCTGGTGTTGAGTATTATTTCCCCAATGCATCTGTGGAGCTGCATATGTGGGTTGTAGGTGACATCTCTGCTGACTGCAATATTAAGTGTGTACCCGGAGTCTACCTTCCCTCTGGATGCCTGTTCCATGCAACAGACCATATTATACTATTTGCTGTCCTGTGATTACATGCCAGGTATTCCTGGTATGTAATGTGGCAGTCCATGTCCATGCACTGCACAGTCCCAATGGGGGGGTACAGCCTTATGAACATCCCACAATCACACATGTGCATACATGGCCACACACACAAACACACACACGCACACACGCATCGTACATGCATCTACCTCCCACCACTTCACCAGAGTAACCCTGAAGGCAAACCAACTAGCCACCAGTGCACACACACATACACACACACACACACACACACACACACACACACACACACACACACACACACACACACACACATATATACAGTTGACGTTCCACAATTATTGTACACACAGCCCTTTTATTACCCATCTGCCAAAATGCAGAACATATGGTACAGAACAGCATGCAGTTCAGCTATAGTCAATCCATGCTAGCAATGGTATACATGTGTATGATGCATGTGCTGTGACTAGGTGATGCCCCTTCCCCTGGATACCACTGCACTCATGTACACAGTATTGCTGTGCACCTGTTCTGCACCCTGCCATGTGCTGTGCACCACGACTCACAGGTGTACAACCCATTGCAGAATGTGTAGGACTGTGTCAGTTATGTCAGCTGTACCTCTCACAGCCCCTATGTGTTTCAGCAATGCATACCTGGGATGATATGTGTACTATTGTCATTGATGAATGCCTGATGCCTGATTTACAGCTGTCAGCATCAACAGACCATGTATGACCACTACAGAAATGCTTACACTGACAACCATCAGAGCATACCATGGCCATGAGGGGGGTGTACACACCTTTATTGATTTTATACACACATCCTTGATCTGCCATGGGACCACAGCACCACATATCTTAGCAGAACACAAACCCGGTATGTAACATATGCTCTGTACTTTCACATGCAGTGTCTACAGATTGTGTTAGGTGTGCAGCTGCTGACCGCAATGCATACACACCATGTGGGCATATGTGTGCACACCCTTATCATGACAGTTTATCACACCTCTTGTTGTGTGTACTACAGCAGTCACAGATCATGTCAGGGGTATACCAGCATGGGCCTTCAGTAATTGCCAGTGTATATTCAGTCTACCCTACACATGACCCCCTATTCTGCATGATTGCAAGGTCTACTCACGTGCACATCCCATGCTGTTCACACAATGCCATCACTATTGCAGTATGGGTAGGGTTACATCTGCCACAGGTCCTGAACCTGACTATATGTAGATGAAGCCATTCCTACCATCCTTAGGATCCCTGCTGCAGTGCACTGGTGTGTCATGATGAGAACCCCCCCCATCAGCTTTTATGCAGATGCATGACAGGTAAGCCCTACACATTTGTGTCACCTTGCAGCGTCCCATACACTGAACACCACATGTTGCAGCTTAGACCCAGCTGATAATGTGGATTACTATAATGCCTTATGCCATAGTGTATCTCTGCGGAAGTTAACATTGTCCTACAGGTATATACACTGGTGTTGCACTGTATATGGGTGTTGTTCAGAACATGTCACTACTGAAGGCCATGTCTACCAACAGTATGTTACTCCATGTGGATACATTCCTCAATGACAGGATGTTAGTTGTCCTGCAGGTGTGTGACATACCCTTTCAATACCCCATCATGGTCACCCCTGTGAGACCATGCATTTCACAGCAACAATACATGCACATCTACAGCACGCATTCTGGGTAGATGTGTTAGATGTGTGCATGGAATATACCATTACCATTACATGTCCGGTGTGTTGGCATGCATCTACATAAGACATACTCACCAGCTACAGGCTGTTGCCTTGGTGTGACCCCGGAGGGACCTACATAAGAGGGTGAGAGATGCAATGTCAGTGGTCACATGTGTGGCACTGCTACAGGCTGGGTGCAGTACTACCATACATCAATGATAAATTCCCACAATACTACCACATCTGGACATCTGTTTATCATTACAATGCAGCAACACAATATATCTATGACATGTCGGATGTGCATGATCTACCTGTACCACTGCGGATATTTACACAGCAGTGGTCTACTGATGTGACCTGTGCCCTTACCTGCACACTTCTCGGCTGGTGTGTGGGTGACACCCACCTCCACAAAGGGGTCCAGTGGTTGTTGGCGTTCTGGATGGGCAGGTGCCATGAGGCTGGCCGGGAGCTCCTCCACACGTGTCGGGGGGATGGATGGCATGCCCCCCCCTGTGGTGAGGTGATCCCCCCGGAGTGCTCAGCATGCCGATGGGCATTGTGAAGCAGGTCACTGCAATGATGCCTGACCTGCTCATAACTGCGGTTATGCAGGCCGACATCATTGAGCCTGTGGACTAGATCATTCCACAGGACGGTCCACTCTTGCTGGTCAGGAGTTGTCCTGCCAAAGAGAACCTGGTAGTGCTGTACCAGTTGGTTGATGATGACCTCATTTTCATCCTCTGAATACACGGGTAATCTGCTGTGTGACATCTTGCCTGAAAGACATAAAGACAGAAACAGGCCTGAGCAACTCATATGGCAAGGTTACCACAGTTCGTACTACACATCTCTGTCACCCCCCACCATATCAGCTTCAACAGACTGTACACACAACTCATTAGGTATGGCTACAGCTTAACTACCATTTGGACAGATTGTGTATTGTACCACACCTTCTGCTATGTCATTGTAGCCATGTCCCATGTGTGGACATTAACATTGCTGGCCTGTTACAGACTATTCAATTGCATGCCATTGTCAGGGTAACTATGGTTACATATATGCCAGTGGTATGGCTGCTCTGAGATTCCTGCACATCTGACAGTCTGTGTTATTGGGGGGATCTATGCATGCTGTTGGACATGTACCGGGATTGTGTAGACTATTACTACCACCAAATATTCTATAACAGTGACACAATAACATGTATCTGTTCTACTGGCCAGCTGAGCCACCTCTCCACAACAATCTGACCAGGATACCTGGCCACATCACATGTGTGTGCCAACTTGGGACTGCCTTGTGTACTGTTACAGCAATACCATCAGGTGGAACCACCCAGGGGATGTTGCCCCCCCCCCCAAGAGCTCACACCAACATGTTCCTGTCTCCTGAGCTCATGTCTAGGGTCTGTTCCATACCGGGCTCCACAGACACATGAGGGATGTGCTACATCAGTTGGAGGCACCCAGTACACATTCACACGACCAAAAGCTCATCTTGCTCAGCCTCCAGAACAGACACCTTCAGGATGTGGACTGCTGTTGTGAGAAGCAGTTGGTAGGAGCCTTGTTCCCATTGCGCCCATATTGGGGACCATGGGACATCCACATCACAGACCACACACACCATCCACGGTGTTTACCCACCACGTGTCACATACCACCCCTGTAGACTGTCCTCTATATCTACCAGTCCTGACCACCTCCACATGTGTATCTGCCATACTTCCCCATATTCCCATTGCATACTTCACAGATGGGGGCAATGTGGTGCTAAGAAGGGACTAACATGTGACATACTCATCCATGGTGTATGCACTGCCAGCTGTAGATATCTGTGTGTATTGGTATGTGTGCTGCTGCCTCACACATAGCACACATCACTGTGGTAGTGATATAGGGGACATGTCTTTACATACATATATGTTTGTGTGTGTGTTTGTACATATGTAGACATGTGCATATAGGTATATATCTATATATGTGTAGATATATGCAAATTCATATATATGTGCACATTTATATGTCTACATGTGGATATATGTATATTTCTGGACATACATGCTGATATACATTTATCCTAATATATTATATATATGTGACATATGTACACATATGCATACCTGTATGTGGGGTACATTCAGACATCAGCTCCACAATCTCACAACACCTTCCTGCACAGCTGCACTGTTCTGCCTTGCTACAACCCAGATAGATGCCACATATGGACATGGCCTGACATTAGTGGGGTATATGTTGGACCTGTTTGCAAGTAACCCTATTACACACCTATGGCATTCCAGCATGCTACATTACAGATTCCTGACAGTGGTGGTCCATGGCTCCCACATGTCCATCATAATGGCATTACTTCCAACACCAGCTATTGACCAAGTCATATACATAATTCCCATTACACAACACACACTATGATGGCTTATATCTTGTCTGACAGTGCTGAGCTGCACAGTTAACAGCTCTGGCCCACTACCCACAGGGACAAACACTATTGTCCATAGCAGTTGTTCAGTGTAAACATCATAACAACACCTGATGGCGCATATAACTCATTCCGCATCATCTATCACATTATGATGGACCAGGTACTACATTCTAATACATGTACATATACTTCACATACCTGTTGTGTGAATGATGTATTTATGAATGGCAGCTGCCTAAATGCCTGTGTTTTCAGCTGTTAGTATGCTGAGGTGAATGTTTTTTCCACTTTCACTTTTGCTTGCTTTCTTGTTTGCTTTTCTCTCTCTCTCTCTCTCTCTCTCTCTTCATATCTGGATGTACAGTACCGTATACTTCACCTATATTTCCCATTCAATCATCAAGGCTCCTTTTGAAGCCAATGCCAATCTGCTTTGACATTGACTATGGGTCTATTATTCCAGAGTATGGGGAGTCTCTGGGTCAGGAACCTATCCCATTACTGTTTTGTTACCATGTAGTTGAAGTAGATAGCATAGCTTTTCTCCTCGGGCCTCCACTGAAAATGGACATGTATCCAGTTGGACTAGCCCGGTTAACAAATGTAAAATAAAATAAAATAAAATACATTTCCATAACTCACATACCTTGGGTTCATGCAGACCTATTGCCTCCTGTCATACAGACTGTTCTGTTTGTCAGTGTGCTTGTGATGGTGTCAGTTATGCCTTGTTATGTAACAGTTACATCCCATTTGGTCAACTGAAGTCTTTACCACCTAGTGATTTTGTAAAGAGTGTGGATAGAGGCTGCTGAACTAAACACCTGCATTACATACTGTTGATTGTTTGGTATCCTGTGGCCCAGTCTGTCTTTACTATTGTACAATTTGAAGGCCTTGGCCTGGACAGCAACAGTTGTGAATCTTTCCAGACTACTGTATTAGTATAACTGTTTCACAGTTGCATTACTGTGTTTATATGGATGTCAGTGTCTAAACAGCTATGTGACATGGCATATAGAACTGTAATAGTACACAAATAAAGGTTTTCCATTTCTGCAAACCTGTGTGTGGTGTTTTTTTCTATGACCTCTCTGTGCGTATATGTTGCAGGCAACGGTTGTAATATGTATGGGTGGCCCATACAGTGGTCCAGTTGTTCAGGTGTGAACTGTAGGCATAGTGGCTGTTCCATATTGTGTGCATCTTCTACATATGTATCTTACTGTACATATCTCTGCCTATGTATGTGTAGTCACATGTTCATAGGTTCATAGGTTGGTACTAGGCTATCGGCCCTAGGGCCTATACAAGCCAGGCCATAACAATTCCCTGGATATTTCTTCCCACAATATTTACTTCTCTGGACCCCTGTCTAGCAGAGCACCTGACATGATCCCCGGGGTGAATTTCCTATTTCCCATACAATCATCAAGGCTCCTTTTGAAGAGAGCCAATGAGGTGCTCTGCTTGACATGTATGGGCAGTCTATTCCAGAGTATGGGGAGTCTCTGGGTCAGGAACCTATCCCTTCAGTATGTTTTGTTCATTGTGATGACAAGGTTTAGATCCCTGGAGTGTGTGGCTCTGAGGGATTGGGATTTCTTTAAGTGGAGCATGTCCAACAGCTCAGGGTTTGACATGGTCTTGTATGTTAAGCAGAGATTGCCTCTGAGTAGACGATATGCCACAGAGTATAGTTGGTGTTTTTTTAGATGGTCAGCATATGGCATCTGCTTTAGGCCTGTGATTCTTTTATATCTATCTGTATATATATATATATATATATATATATATATATATATATATATATATATATATATATATATATATATATATATATATATGTATCTGTATATATGTGTCTGTGCATATGTATCCTGGGGATGTTGATAGCTTCCACATTTTACATTTCCTATGGGAGCCAGACTGTACTGCATGATATGTTACCAATACCATCCCAACATCATACAGGTGGGTTGTAGCACTTTTAACATCTTGTGCCCATGTCATGTCAGGTCCTGCTTATGGGATCTGTAACAGTTGGTAGTGTATTGCAGGGCGGACATGTTTGGCTGCTGGAGCGTATTCGTACATGACGTATATTGTTTGGGGTGTCTCAACCTCATTAACGGTGCATGTGGACATATTCGTTTTTGTTAATCAGCCATTACTATCTGCAGATGTGTGGCCATATATACCTATATAGATATATATATATATATATATATATATATATATATATATATATATATATATATCTGCTTACACATATATAACTATGTCCATATATACCTACATAGATATATTTCTGCATACATATATGTAACTTGCTGTATATATGCAGACATATAGGTGTAGACATATATGTAGATGTAGGCATTTGCATGTATATATGTTCATATATATTTGTGTATATATATATTTCTTAATATTTATATATATATATATATATATATATATATATATATATATATATATATGTAGATATATTGTATCTGTTTAGATATTAATATATTTACACACGCATACATCTAGATGTTGGTAGTTATTCTCTGTACTGTTGCATGACTGGGCTGGATATGATGTTTCTGAAAACATCAGATTTATGTATATCTGGCATGGCTTAGTGCTAAAATCACGTTTTCTATGGTATGCAAGGTCCTGTGTTTGAGCCTTGCAGAGGGTGTTTGTTTTGTTGTTGGGCAGAACGCAGGCCGTTGGTTACAAAGTGATTAAGGCACTTTAAAGCAGTTGTAAGCAGGTTTGCAAATGTCTGCGCGGAGGTAAGCACTGCTAACTTCCAGTTACAGTTTCTTAAACTCAGCGTCTAAATTGCTTAACATCTGTAGGCAGTGCTTACCCCCAGGCAAACAGGCTTAAACCTACTTACTGCTGCTTAAAAGTGCTTACTCCTGCTTACCCCTGCCCTAATTTCTTTGAAAGAAAAGAAAAAGGGGTTGATAGGAAAGTGGTGGAAAAGGAGGCACAAAGAGGGAAAGGCAGTAGGGAAAATAGCCAGGGATGTGCAGGAAGGGTGTAGGGAAGGTCCATAACTGCCCATGTCTTCTACAGCAACAGCTGTGCATATACACTGAATTTGGAGGCAGATTTGGACATTCAAACCCTGGTGGGGGTGAGGACAACAGTAATAAGTTGTGATGCCAATTAAACCAGATTACATGTGTCCAGTGGACATATGTGCGAAATGGACAGCTATGCGTGGGTCAAGATTTTTTTTTTTGGGGAACAGTTTGCCCTTTTTTTTCAGGTGAGAGTGAGATGCTGGGGAGGGGTAGTAGGTATATTTGGGGAGGTAGGTTGTATAGGTTAACAGACAAGACAAACAAGATGCATACAGGGGCATTATATGACACATGTGGGGGTAAACACATTGGATGGGGAAGGGTGTTTGGAAGTCACAAGCCCATGAACCCCCAAATGGAAACAGTGGGACTGAGTTTCCCACCCATGGGCAGTCACCACTGCACCTTCATGGCCCAAAAGGTGGCTGTGCTAGGGGCTTGGTAGGAGGGGCAGGCTCACCCTCTAATTGCCCCACGTGGCCCTCATGCTGGCATAGATTGTCTGGAATCTCCTTATCGAGCTCGCTATGCACCATGGCCCGGACCTGATGGCTTGTGACAGGTACCTCTCTGTCCCCACTCCCAGGGGGGGCTGAGCCCAATTCCCTGCAGTGGTTCCACTCTAAGGTGGTGCAGTGCCAATGGAGGAGGAGGTCCCAGGCTGGGCCCCAGATGTGCTGGTGCCTGGTGCCATGGCCAGCTGAGGTGGGACAGGTAGGTTCGCTGGGACTGGCCTTCCCATACGACCTATGGTGTTACAGTTTTAAGAAAGATTTTGGTTAGTAATAGTCAACAGCATTCAGGATTAGTTATAACAGCATGCATAGGTATTCCCATTAACCCAAGATACCAGATTTACAACAGTTGCAGAGCGAGCAGAACACATGCATATATGGGACAACAGTGGCCTTTACAACAGCATGCAGGTTTCATTGATGGCAACAGGCCACCAATATGGGAGTATTTTAACATGGCACATGCATAGAACCAAATGTGAATATTTATAAACCAATAGGACATATGTCCCAACAAAAGTTTGGAGTGTACACGGACCCATTGAGGTGTGTAATTAGGTTATTGTAGCACATATGGTGGGGGTGAGAGACAGAGGTCAATTAACAATTAATATATCCCTGTAATTTTCACAACTTTCTTAGTCACTGCAGTGATCTGTCCCTTATATGCATTATTACACTACCCAATGTCCTTACTTTGTACAATGGTATGTTTGTAGATTAGTATATACGTGGACTGTGTCTTATGTATAGTCTACACCTCTTACCTGTTATAGCTGTTGAGAAAATCGTTGTTAACACTACCTGACAAATTCTACACATACTCCCAGATTCCATGTTGATGTTACGCACATACCTAACTATCTGTTATTACACACACTCTGGTTATGGCTTGACAGGGTGCAGGTGTTAATGTGACATATTTTGAGAATTGCTGTCATACACTTTGGGTGAGATGCTACAATGACAGGTTTGTTTTCATATACATTCTCTGACTATGTACATGTCTATCAGTTATATGTCAGTAAAAGCTGCCTATATTTCTTGGATCATCACACTGATTTGTTAGGGGAACAGGTTACCGGGCAGCAGATTTGAGCCATTTATCTGGACATATCAGAACAGTTGAGGGGTATGACTATGCATACAGCTTTCTACCTGAACATTCTGCCACAGTCTATACAGTCGATGGTCATGATTATGCTTACAGCTTACTATATGAACATTCTAGGAAATTCTGTACAGTTGTTGGGCTGTACAGTTGTGAGGTATGATTATGAATACAACTTACTACCACTCCTGGGATTCAAACTCCTGCTGTGTGTGATAACAATATTACAGTTGACATCACAGTACACTGTGCTATCAGGGAATTGGTATGAAGCATTCCAATGTTTTCTGTCTAAGTCTCCCTCAGTTGTACAATATGACTGACCTCTTGGGACTTCCAGCATTGTTATACTGAACTTCCTTCACATTTTATCTGTGTACAACAGTGTGGGTAACATTGCTTAATACAACAGTACTATTTATAACATGCATCACTACAACAACATATGACAGCAGAATGTACACAAGCACCCCAGGGGTTATACTTTTATTCACAAGATATTACACCTTTATTTACCCACAACCTATATGACAGTCTTCCTGTCATATTGTCTAGTTTATTCAGTACATCCCATACACAATACATTGTTATAGTGGTACAACACTTTTTAGAACTGTTATATTTATTTGTTATGACAGTACATGCAATATTATTACTAACCTGCCTTGCGATGCAGCCTTTGAAGCCTAGCAGCATGGGCTTGCTGGTTTGCAGCCCGCTCATCTGCAGCTGTCAGAGAAATACAGTGATATTTAGCCATTACCTATCCATAGTATACTCAAGCTAGGCGATCATTATCTATGTAGTAGAATGAGTACTTACTTAGTGCTGGGGCATTGGCCATCTGCCTTGATTCTTGGATCCACTGCTCTAAGAGATCCCCCCTCCACCTCTTCAGGTCAGCATGGGGATGCCTGACCTGCTCACCAGTCAGGGGGATACCAGTGGCACTGATGTGGTCACATGCGAGACTGTCTTAGGCCTCCACTTTATACTGAGAACCCTGGTACTGGCCCTGCAGTAGTCTCTGCTCATGGTGTTTTACCAGGTGCCATACCATGAATCTGAACTCCTGGGTGCCCCAGCGCTGCACTCTATATCAAGTGCCTTCCCAAACTCCAGCCATTCTGCCTACAGTAGGGAGCTGCAACCAGTTATGGGATGTATTCGTGCCTGTAGAGGTTTAAATACACCTGATTTCCCACACTTTCTCGTGATTGGACAGTTTTGAAAAGGCTAAGCTATGGCACACCTGCTTACCTAATGTTGGCATTGCTTAACGGGGTAGACCACTAGGCAGATTAAGTTAAAAGCCTACACATTGCTTACACCAACTAAGTTAAGCTGTGCAATGCTTAGCATTGATTAATATTTAATTTGCATTATATTTTCCTTTTGGCATTGATTTATTATTCGTTATATGTTATATATGTGTCTGGTATCTATCCATGAGTCATGTGTATGCACACTGTATGGGGTCCTGGGGACTTCAACACTTTATTACAATAACACTTTCCATCTGTCCTTACTGCAGTACTCCAGTTCACATATTTATGTTATGTAGCAGGTTATACATCACACTGTACTTAGATTCCTTTCACATGTTCATTTTGATTTTCCTATGGTAAGGATTTGTTTGTTGAAACCTCAATCTTATGTACTGCTATGGTGGCGTAGTGGTCAGCTGCTATGACTATAGTTTGCAGGAGCTGTTTATTTTGTTGCTGGGCAAAACACGGGCCATTGGATACAGAGTGATTAAAGCACTTTAAAGCAGTTGTAAGTGGGTTTGCGCATGTTTGTGCAGTGGTAAGCACTGCTAACTTCCGGTTACAGTTTCTTATACTGAACAGGTGGAGGAGACCCTGGAGAGGTGGAGATATGCTCTAGAGAGAAGAGGAATGAGGTAAGCAGGACTAAGACAGAATATATGTGTGTGAATGAGAGGGAGGATAGAGGAATGGTGAGGATGCAGGGAGTAGAGATAGCGAAGGTGGATGAGTTTAAGTACTTGGGATCAACAGTTCAGAGTGATAGTGAGTGTGGAAGAGAGGTGAAGAAGAGAGTACAGGCAGGATGGAGTGGGTGGAGTAGAGTGTCAGGAGTGATTTGTGACAGACGAGTACCAGTAAGAGTGAAAGGGAAGGTCTACAAGAGGGTAGTGAAACCAGCTATGTTATATGGGTTGGAGACAGTGGCATTGACAAAAAGGCAGGAGTCAGAGCTTGACGTGGCAGAGTTGAAGATCTTAAGATTTGCACTGGGTACGATGAAAATGGACAGGATTAGGAATAAGTATATTAGAGGCTCAGCCCAGGTTGGAAGGTTTGGAGACAAAGCCAGAGAGGCAAGATTACATTGGTTTGGACATGTGCTGAGGAGGGATGCAGAGTATATTGGGGAAAAGCTGCTAAGGATGAAGCTGCCAGGTAAGAGGAAAAGAGGGAGGCCTAAGATAAGGTTTATGGATGTGGTGAGAGATGACATGCAGGTGGTTGGTATGACAGAACAAGATGCAGAGGCAGGAAGAAATGGAAACAGTTGATCTGCTGTGGCAACCCCTAACAGAAGCAGCCAAAAGAAGAAGATACTCAGTTAGCTTTTACATTGCTTAATCTGTGTAGGCAGTGCTTATCCCCCTGCAAACACACTTAAACACACTTACTAGTGCTTACATATGCTTACTACTGCTTATTTGTGCTTAGACCTGCTTACTAGTGCCTTATTCATTATGACACTTACACTTCACATGTGCATTTCCTGCAGTACTCCAGTTCATAAATATATGTTAAAATAAACAAAAAAACTAAAAAGCAAACTATTGAAGAAACCCAGTGAGTTGAAACACAATAAGAGCAGGTAATAGCAAGAAGACCGTTTATTGAGTGCTTTCGGTGTGGACGGTGCCTCACCTTCATCAGATAAAAAAGGGTTCAACTAACAATTTATTTATATAAAACTCAGTCATTAGGTTAATTAATGTAACATCATAGAGTGATAAAAAGCACATCGGAAGCAAAATTTAAAAAGCCAACGTAAATAAACACAAATTATAACATATATTATAGCATATTAGTACATTTACGCCAGCAGCTATAAAGTGTGTAAATACCTAAATGTTAATAATGCAATATAAAGTAATGATAAATTCAAACTTTAAAATAATAATGTGTTGAAAACTATTTTACTAAGTATTGTTGTAATCAATTGACTTCAAATAAAACACATAAGAACTTCCACATGATGTCAAGTACTGATAAATACATAAATGCTTACTACGTATTATGTAAAATACAGTGAAATAATATTGTGTATAACTAACATATAAATACATTTTCAAAAATAAAAACCGAATCGATACAAATACATTAGAACAATAATGAAATTGGATTAAAAAATCATTTTTAAAAGCTCTGTGATGAAAGAATGTCAATGTGGATTATCTCCTCAGGCCTAACAGCTTAAGAATGCTTTTAATGGACAAATATTCATTAAGACCTGGGAAAACGTGTGCTCCTGTTCTTATTTGCCACATCAGTTCGTCTCAATCTGCCTAGTGGTCTACCCCGTTAAGCAATGCCACATTGACATTCTTTCATCACAAAGCTTTAAAAATGATTTTTTAATCCAATTTCATTATTTTTCTAATGTATTTTTTGTATCAATTCAGTTTTTTTTTTTTTTGAGGCATCTACCTGTACAATAAATTCTTTATTGTAGTCTGGGTTGTCTAACACAGGGGGTCCTCACAAAATCTCTTTTAGTTTTTGAATGCCTGTTCACAATCTTTGTTCCACACTAGCTTGTTTGGTTTATTCTCCCTATTTAGGACCATAAGGGGTGCAGCTATGGTACTTTAATTCGGCACAAATTTTCCTATATTACCCCGCTGTTCCTAAAAATGCTCTCACTTGTTTCTTAATAACAGGAACTGGACTCGAATAGTTTTCACCTTGATAGCTTCTGTCTCATAAGTAAGTAACTTCTGTCATACCCATTTGATACTTACTGTGTTTGATGGTTCATCCTGCCCTACCTAATCTATCCAAGACCTCCCTAAAATTTTGGTCTGCAAATCCCCATAGCATAGTCTTCAATGAAGAGTTTAAACTCTCCACAAGACCAGTATTCTGGGAATAATAGGGAGTGTTCTTTAGATGTTTCACCCCACAACACTTCAACAGGCAAATGAGCAGGTCTGACGTGAAGTTGACACCTCAGTCAGTCAGTATTTCACATGGAAAACCTACTCTACTGAAGATTTCTAGCAAACCATTTGCCACCTTCTCTGCCTCAATAGATGATGGAGCTACCACCTCAGGATATCTTGGAGCATAGTCTACTACAACCAAGATATATTTCTTTCCTGTAGAACTTGGGTACTCAGGGGTCCCACAATATCCAGGACAACTCTCTGAAATGGCTCTTCGATAACAGGCAAAGGCATTAATGGAGTCTTAGCCTTGTCCCCTGCTTTACCAATTTTTTGGTATGGTTTACAAGATCTGCAATATCCTATCACATCCTTCACAATCCTGGGCCAATAAAGATTTTGCATAATATATCTCTTAGTATGTCTTATGCCCATATCACTTGAGAAAGGAATGTCATGTGCTATGGCTAAAAGTGGCAGACCGTAAGCCCTTGGCACTATCAACTGCCGTATTACTTCACCTTCTAGCACATCTCCAGGAATGCACTCTCTATACAACAAACCTTTGTTCCAGTATACAGACTTCCCTCTTCCTTGAGTGTCAGGTGCATCCTTAGCCATCTCCCTCAAGCATTTTAATAACTTTGTAATGTCAGTTCCATAAGCTGAGCCTGTCTCAACTCTACCTTTGTGACCTTTCCCAGCTCCCCCTCCACAGGAATCCTAGTCACTTCTGGAAGGTGCACTTTGCTGTCACTCTGCGAACCACCACTCACCTCCATCCTCACAGTCAGCATGTGCAAGGGAACATCAGTACCCACAAGCAGCTGTGGCTCACATTTAGACTTAGTGCTAGCAGATAGCACCTTCTCTGAAATAACCACCATGCCAGTCCCAGCCTCAAGTATGAGATCTTTCTGGGTCTCTCCCAGACTACTGGACCAACATGCCTTTTTCCAAGCCTGACTGCATGTCACTGCATTCACACAAGGTACTACATCATGAAAGTCATTCCCTATCAGGACATCTGGAGGAATATCCTTGAACAAACCTACTTGCTTGATTCCTCTTCCACCCTCACAGTCAAGATAAACCATAGTCAAAGGTATTAGGAATTGAGTCCCTCCCAACAGTCAGACTGGAGTGGAGTGCCCAAACAAGTATTGCTCTTCCCTAACCTCTTCAGGCCTCATACTGTTTATATCAGAATTTGTATACCTCTTAGCAGTTAGCTGTTTACCATCTGCTAAAATAGGATATATATATTGGTGATAATTTGGCACCCCAGTTATTTCTAAACAACTTACCACTGGAAGTTTGTCATCCACACTTACTGGCTCCCTTGCCTTCTGTTTCTCACTTTGCCTTGATGGACACTTGGCTGCTATGTGTACCCTCTGGTTACACTTGAAACTTCTAATTCCTAACCATCCACTTGGACTAGTAGTATCCCATGTTACTGGAGACCTCTGTTGGAGTGATTTAGACTGCCTGTCATGGGTTCCCCTATGTCCATGTACAGCAATAGGTGTCCCTTTCCTGTGCAGTGGTGTTCTGCTTGCCAAGTAGAGATTCCCTTTTTCTTCCCAACTCCACAGCAGAGATGCATTCACGGTCCGCTAACCAGACTCTCATGTTCATCAGGAAAAGTACTGAGGGCTTGTTCCCTTACCAAAAGGTCCACCAGTCCCTCAAAAGCAGTGATCTGACACCCATTTACCCATCTGTGAAAGTAAGTACTTAAGTCAGCAGTATAATCACGTACACTTTCATCTACCTTGCGTCTATGTTCACAAAACTTTTTTCTTGTAAGCTTCAGGTGTTAGTTTAAGACAATCTAGAAGACAGTACTTAACTTTAACATAATTCAAACAACTGAACAAAAAAGGTGAAAAATTCACTCCTGACAACCAAACCCTTGTAGAACAATAGGATGAACTGATTTGATGAGCCCAAATATCCAAAAATCCAATAAACTGCGAACAATGCTTAAAACCAAATTTATTAAGCACTTTCGTCTTGGTCAGTACCAATACTTCTTCAGAATAAAAACCATACACTCTTCCCCATCTTAAATACATAAAATAAATTGAATAATTACCCTTGTAATTGCTCCAATTAATATTTAAAACCAACAAACTCTAAAACTATCTGTAATTTCAAAGCTCTAATTTTTAATACAGGTGCAAGAGACAAAGTGTCATTTAAACCTGGTTCAAAAATGGAGTTTAAAAGAAATTTCCACTTTAACTCACACAGTTCAATGTTCATTTCCCACCAGCCACCTCTTAATGATCTGTGCACAATTTCCAATATACCAAATTTAAATCCTTTAAATCTCAAACATTTTAATGAATCTCTGTATAGAGCATTTCTATCATTTTTGTGTACAATTACATATGTGTTCATATATAAGTTTCCTTAATGGTCGCTCCATTTTCCCCACATAGAAGTTTTTACAGGTGTCACAAACTGCAAATAAACTTACCCATTTGTAGCACAATTTCCAGGTTTGAAAATTACTTGATTCACCCTGTTGGGTATACTGATAATTTTCTCTTCCAAAATGTATTTACAAAAAGAGCAACATCCACACTTTGTTGTGCCATTTTCAAATAGGTTCCTATCTATTGTAATGTGTTCAAACATAAACTTCAAATTTTTCCCCATTTTGTGCACAAAGTGGGGTTCATCCCCCAGAATTCTTATGATGTCTGTACTGCTCTTAAAAACCACCCAATATTTTTCCATAATTTCTTTCACCTCTCTCGTACCTTCACCAAAGGGAATTATCATGCTGTTATGGAAATCCGTCTTGACTGGTTCTACTCAGGGACTCACATTCCCTCTCCCTGTACCTAAAAGAGGCTTAAACTTGGAACCCCAAGCTTGTATTACCTCAAGGGTCACACTCAAAATAAGGTTCCTCTGATAGCCTCTCTCCATAAAAAAACTAGTAATAAGCAAGATTTCCTTTCTCAGTGCATCCCACTCAGAGCACATTCTCGTAGCTCTGACCAACTGTCCCTTCAGAATATTCTTTCTTGTTTTATAAGGATGCTGACTATTAAAATTCAGATAACTATTTGAAAAATTGTCTTTATGAAAAATTGTTGAACTAAACTTCTTTTTAATAGGGTCTTAACCAACTTTAGCATCCCAAAATTCTATACTGTTATTGGAACTGTTATTAGTAAACATCAAAAAGGAGGACAACTGATTTAAATAGTTAACTAGGTCTGTTCTCACTGTTATTGGCTCTTTCCATAAAATAAAAATATCTTCCAAAAAACGCAGCTATAGATGTAATCTGTCTTTGAAATCAGTGGGGAACAAATATTTTCTCTCCCAAGCATACATCACCATGTTGGCATAAATGGGGGCACAACTGGCCCCCATTGCTATGCCCTTCACTTGCTTGAAATAGTTTCCTTCAAGCATGAGGTAGTTGTTGTTCAATATTATTTCCATTGTGCTAACAATAAAATTAATCAAAGTACTATTAAAATTGGTAAGATTCAATATTGCTTCCAAGAATAACTCCAGACCCTCTTTGTGGAGAATACTTGTAAATAAATCACTAAAGTCCATAGTAGAAAATGATACTTTGGGGGAGAAATACGCTTTCCTAACATGATAGGAAGTCCCAAGAGTCCCTTGGGACATAATCTATTGTCTGTACTGTCTGTTTAAATATTCTGTCGATAAAAACTCCTAGGGGGTATGTTGAACTCCCCTGTGATGTAATAATTATCCTATAGGGCGGGTCTATTACATCTTTATGTATTTTTGGAATGCCAAAAGCTTGTAGTATAATGGGATGGTCAGTTTTAAGAAAATTGTAAAAATCTTCAGAAATGGCGGCTTACAGGAGACTGTCTTCTAAAAATAATTGCACCTTCCTGTGGGCTACCATTACCTCATTATATGAGGCTTCATTATATTTATTGGTGTTATACAATATGTTTAACATTTTCGAACTGTAATCCAAATTTTCCACTAAAGCCATCCCACCCCCCCTTATCGTATTTCATTTCCTGAATAGAGTCATCTAATCCCCCATAAAATTACTGTCTCTTGTCTACTTAAATTAAACAAATTTCCTCCTATAAGTAGTTCAAACTAAGTGTACATCCTTGAGGCATAAGTTTTCATACGCTGAAATTGTAGGGTGGTTTGGAGGAATAAAAGTACTCATGTCTAAATACTTCTTGTCTATTGTGTATTTCCAACCCTCCACTCTCTTTGTCATGAATTTTGAGATATAACCCAAATTTTCTAGTAAATAACTTAATTTCAGTCATAGTCGCTGGTACACTGATTACTGCACTAGGCACAAACTTCAAACTTTTGTTAAAAAGAGCAAAAATGTTCTTCAGTAATTTCAAGGTGGGAATAATTGAAAATATTAAAACCCTTGAATTTCAAAACTCTCTTCATTTAGTACCACAATGTTTTCATTTTGAAGCTTTTCTTCCCTCCTGACTAAATTGGATCCAATTTCTGTCAATAATTTATGTATCTCCCCATTGCTGTCCCCTGGGGGGATTCCAAGTGCCCTGAGGTACTGGGGTGTAACAAAAAGGACTACTGTTGATGTTACCATTAATTGTTCCTTGATTGTTATGGTTGTAAATCCTCTTTGATCTCCTCAATGGAGGGTTACTAGTCAACTATTGTTCACCTCTTTGTTCCGTGTCATAGACATCGTTATACAAACTAATACCCACTTCGCCCTCCTCAGACAAGGGTCTGGTGTTGCTCTTACTTAATGTTGTGTTACTATACACTTTAGGCATAGGATAGGCTATTCTTTTTTGTATTCTTCACTATCCCTATTTAACTTTTTCTTTTTTCTATCCTTATTGAAATCTACCTGTTTTTCAATACGGTCATACATACTATCGTAATGCTGAACATTGAATTCAAAAAGTAAATTGCCCATAATTTCCCTGTTTAAAACAGACACTTTCTCTAATAATTCTTCAATAAATTAACTATTCAAACTAACAATATACTGCACCAGTTCAAGACCAAACTGGTCAAACATAGTTAAAAGTTCTGTTTTATCTTTGTCTTTTAAAAAAATGCCGGTGGGAAATTTAAAAAGACGCAAGCCCTTGGGAACTTGCTTGCGTCTTAAACATTCAGTCAAGTATGACTTATCGCACTGTAAATTTCTCACCTTAGTTAACTTTAGCTCTAAGTCCAACAGATTTTTGTTGAAAGTCATTGCTGGTTCCTTCGTGGAAACATGTCCATTCTCGGGACCCAACAATGGAATGTCTTTCCTAATCCATTAATGAAAATTAATCCTCATGGATGGACGTTCTAAACTCCGCCGACCTTCTGGTGCTGTCACTTCTGGGTAGTTTGTTCCAAGTGATGAAAAATCGCCCTGATTCCGGACACTCGTCACACCTTTTGGAATGTTCACCAAACTATGTGGTGCAGAGCTTTCTGGGTCCTGTAGTCTCTGCATAAGCTTTGTCATATTGTTGTTTTGTTGCGTTAATAACAAAATGAGTTGTGTTAAACTCACTTCTATATTTTAACTGTTCCCTCTATTGGGCTCAACACTCTCCAATCTGCAAAAACTGCTCCCCTGCCCATAGCAGCCTGGATCCTGCATTCCCAATGGTAGTCCCCAAATGGAATCCACTGCAACAGTAGAAACCTATGTAAAAAAAGCTCTTTAAACCAGGATTTGCCCAATAAACAGAACTGGACAAAGAAAGGTGAAAAAATTCACTCCTGACAACCAAACCCTTGTAGAACAACAAGATGAACTGATTTGATTAGCCCAAAAATCCAAAAATCCAAGAAACTGCAAACAATGTTTCAAACCAAATTTATTAAGCACTTTTGCCTTGGTCAATATCAAGACTTCTTCAGAATAAAAACCATGCACTCTTTCCCATCTTAAATGCATAAAATAAATTGAATAATTACCCTTGTAATTTCTCCAATTAACATTTAAAACCAACAAGCTCTAAAACCATCTGTAATTTCAAAGCTCTAATTTTTAATACAGGTGCAAGAGACAAAGTGTCATTTAAACCTGGTTCAAAAACAGAGTTTAAAAGAATTTGCCACTTTAACTCACACAGTTCAGTGTTCATTTCCCACCAGCCACCTCTTAATGGTTTGTCCACAATATCCAATATACCAAATTTAAATCCTTTAAATCCCAAACATTTTAATGAATGTCTGTATAGAACATTTCTCTCATTTTTGTGTACAATTGCATACATGTGTTCATATATACATTTCCTTAATGGTCGCTCCATTTTCCCCACATAGACGTTTTTACAGGTGTCACAAACTGCTAAATAAACTAACCCCTTTGTAGCACAATTTCCAGGTTTCAAAATTACTTGATTCACCCTGTTGGGTATATTGATAATTTTCTCTTCCAAAATGTATTTACAAAAAGAGCAACATCCACACTTTGTTGTGCCCTTTTCAAGCAGGTTCCTTTCTATTCTATTGTGTTCAAACATAAACTTCAAAATTTTCCCCATTTTATGTACAAGGTTGGGGCCATCCCCCAAAATTCGTATGATGTCTGTGCTCCTCCTAAAAAACACCCAGTATTTTTTCATAATTTCTTTCACCTCTATCGTACCTTCACCAAAGGGAATTATCATGCTGTTGTGGAAATTTTTCTTGACTGGTTCTACTCGGGGATTCACATTCCCTCTCCCTGTACCTAAAAGAGGTTTAAACTTGGAACCTCAAGCTTGTATTACCTCAAGGGGTCACACTCAAAATAAGGTCCCTCTGATAGCCTCTCTCTGCAAATAAAAACTAGTAATAAATAACATTTCCTTTCTCAGTGCATCCCACTCAGAGCACATTCTGGTAGCTCTTACCAACTGTCCCTTCAGAATATTCTTTCTAGTTTTATAAGGATGTTGACTGTTGAAATTCAGATACCTATTCGAAAAAGTGTCCTTACAAAAAATTGTTGAACTAAACTTCTTTTTAATAGGATCTTTACCAACTTTAACATCCAAAAATTCTATACTATTATTGAAACTGTTATTAGTAAACATCAAAAAGGAGGACAATTGATTTTAATAGTTAACTAGGTCTGTTCTCACTGTTATTGGCTCTTTCCATAAAATAAAAATATTGTCCAAAAAAACGGAGATATAGATGCCATCTATCTTTGAAATCAGTGGGGAACACATATTTTTGTACCCAAGCATACATCACCATGTTGGCATAAATGGGGGCACAACTGGCCCCCATTACTACGCCTTTGACTTGCTTGAAATAATTTCCTTCAAACATGAAGTAGTTGTTGTTCAATATTATTTCCATTGTGCTAACAATAAAATTTGTTCAATATTATTCCCATTGTGCTAACAATAAAATTTTGTTCAATATTATTTCCATTGTGCTAACAATAAAAGAGAAATGCTCTATACAGACGTTCATTAAAATGTTTGGGATTTAAACAATTTAAATTTGTTATATTGGAAATTGTTCACAAATCATTAAGAGGTGACTGGTGGAAAAAAAAACATTGAACTGTATGAGCTAAAGTGGCAATTTCTTTTAAACACTGGGCAGGATTCACGAAGCCTCTTTGTAAGAGTTACAAGGCTTACACGGAGGCTGCAGTTAAACGGTGTGACGTCAGCATGTCATGCATATGCATGAGGGCATGCTGAATCACACCTAAGGCTTACATGGTCCTTGGAAGACAGTAGGGGTGTGTCCGTAGGCCAAGCCCTGCAAACGGACACACCCCCAGAAGAGTAAAAGTCCCGAAAGTAAACCCGCACGACAGAGTCCATGGAAATGTGAATAAACACAACACAACACATGCCCCCACAGACTATGAAAATAAAATATATAAATGAACATGTTATATATTTTTCTTAAATTGTAAAGATGTTTGCCCGTGAGTGCGCTCGTTTGCGCGGGCATGCCTGTAGCTTAGCCACAGTTAGTAGTCAGTGGAAAAGCATATAAGAACTAAATATGCAAAGTAAGCCAGAAGCAATAGCATAGCGGTAGAGACGTCGGCTGAAGAGCAGGCAGTCATGGTTTGAGACCCCACAACATCAATTTTTATTTTTAGTGAAATAAGCACGAAACAAGTCCCTGACATATATGTACACATATAAAATTATATTTTATGTAAAATGTAATGAAATGTGAGATAACAAAATAATAAAAAATGCCAGATGTGCCTATAGCTGAGCTACAGTTTAACAAGTTGAGTGCATCTGCCCGTAGGTGAGCAGTGGTTTAACACGCTGAAACTGTGTGCCCCTAGCTGAGCTGAGCGTAATATGCGTGCTGACAGCCAAATGAAGTGTAAACCAGCGTAACCCATTTGCACGGAGCTGCGTACCACGCCAACAAGCTAACCGACGGGCAACGTTGAGCAAGCTGTAACAAAACTGCCTTTACACAGACACACCTCCTAGCCTGTCTAGACAGTCATAAAATATAAAAAGCAGTGGCCAGGTTCGAACCCAGGATACCATGCACCATAGTCAAGGTACTGAACCACTAAGCCATGACAGCTGTACTTAGAAATGCAGTAATAGCAAATATATAGGAATGAATAGAAAGAGGAGCATGACAAAGCAGGTTTTGTGAAGCTGATACAATTCCAAAATGGCCAATCACAGATAAGTGCGGGAAAAATGGCATATATAAGCCCCATAGGTGGGAATACACAGCATAACCGATTATAGAACTAACTTGCAGCCAGAATGTCAGGTGTAGGTGAGGGTAGTTGCTTTCGAGCACAGAGGTGGGGCATTGAGGAGTCCAAATATATGGTTTGGCTCCTTGTCTACAATCATGAGGCCCAACTCATGCAGGGCCAGGTCCTGTGGGGAGTATATAGGGCTGAGGCATGGGACCGGTTGGCACATGATCTTACCAGTGCCACAGGGATTCCAAGGACTGGTGAGCAGGTCTGTCACCACCATGCGGACCTGAAGAGACAGAAGCAGGACCAACTGAACCTTTGGATCCAGGAGACCTGGCAAATGCCCAACGCCCCACTACTGAGTAAGTTACATCTAATTATTTATGTAAGAAATTAACCTAGCTGATATTATGGAGATGTGTATTCCAATATTACTTTATTTATATTACAGCTGCAGGTGTCCATTCTGCGAACCGTAGAGCCTATGGCGATAGGCTTGTGTGGTTGCACCACCAGGCAGGTCAGTAATCCTCTCCCTGTAACTGTAAATAAATATAAAAGTATGACAGTTAGCAAAAGAGTGCAGTATAGTCACTAAGTAATAAAATGTGCAAGTAACAGTGTAAGAGGGTTTGCAAGTATTGCTTGATTACAAAAGTGTGTTGCAGTCTGTAATCTAAACAGAAAAATGAAAATGTCTGAAATAAAGTCTGAAATAAAGATGTCCCACTTGTAATATAATAGTACACAACCTGCAGCAGGCTGAAAAGTACAGCTGCAGAAGCTGAGTAAAACACATGTGTGAAATATATCCCTGTTGAAATACTGAAACATGACAGAAGTGAGACTGTTGGAAAGGATTGTAATAACTACAGGTAAAACATGTCAATAAAGCCTAGAAGTAAGTACCATCCTGAATTGTAAAAATAAAACAAGTGAGAGAGTGTGAGAAAGAATTATGAATCCACCAATAAAGTAGTAATAACTCCTGAATAAAGTATACTGCAGTCAATACAGAATGAAATGAATGTGACAAGCAGAACCAAACTGCGAAATGTGTTCACAATGTTCCTGCAGCTGGAATGTGTATCCCAAATTCTGGATATGTTGCTCTCAGTCTGCAATATGCAGATAGTATGGTTGTCTGAAATACCAAACATCCACAGTTGTCTATAGCTATATAAAGCAAATGTAGCAGGATGATGTAGCTGAACAGAGCCAGATATGAATGTGTATGAATAAAAATGAAAATGTATATTGATGTAGCAGTAACATTCCTAGCATCAACTTGAAGTAGTTATCACATAGGAAACTGTAGGTAGAACTGTAGTGTGTATATATCTGCAGCTATTAGAAATGTACAGCAAATGTATTGGTATTTGAAGGTGTTAATTAGATTTTCTTCACCCTACCCTATAACCACATATAATCCATTCCACGTGAAATTGGTATGTGCAATCACAATTAACACCCCTGGACATTTGTCCTGTTGGGTCATAAATATTTGCATGTACGTTGGTGCATCTGCCCTGTTCATACATCCAAACCTGACGGCCTGTTGCCATCAATCAACCCTGCATGTTGTTGTACTGTGTATTGCTGTTCAAATTATGCATGTGTTATGCTCGCTGTTCAATGGTTTGAATATCTGGGTGTTTGGTTAATGGGAATACTAATGCATGCTGTTACAACTAATTGTGAATGGTATTGTATGTTACTAACCCAAACTGTCATGACATAATGCAAAACATAGGACGACAGGGAAGGCGTGTTCCAGCGGACCCACCTCTCCCACCTCAGCTGGCGAGTGCACCTGGCAGAAGTGCCAAGTCTGGACCCTCCTCCAGTGGCCCTGTGCCACCTGCGGGTGGAAGCGCTGCAGGGGATGGGGCTCGTCCCCCCTCTGCAAGTGTGGCCAGAGGAGAACCACCACTCACCCTCCGTAGCGTCCGGACTGTGGTGCGTAGGGAGATCCAGGAAGCTGTTCTTGGGCCCCTACGCCAGCTTGAGGCACAGGTGGCACAACTAATGGGCATGCCTGCTGCCTGGCCTACACAGCCCCCAGCACAGCCCCATCCTGGGCAGTGAAGGCACAGTGGCAACTGCCCATGGGTGGGGATGTCAGTTCCAATGTTGCCATCTGTGGGCTCATGGACTCTAGATATCCAAACATCCATCCCCGTCAATTGTGTAACCCCCCCACACGTGTCATACACCGCCCCTGTATGCGTCTTGTTTGTCTTGTCTGTTGACCTACCCAACCTAACTCCCCAGCTATACCGAATTCTTTTACCTGACATACCACTCTCACCTGAAAAAAAAAAAGGGCACTCTGTACCCACAAAAAAATTACACCCCATACATAGCTGCCCATTACGCACACATGTCTGCTGGACATGGAAACTGTCAATTACAAGTGGCTGTACAACAAGTATTATTGTTGTCCTTACACCTCTCTCAGGGGTGGAAGGTTTCAAATGTCACACCAAATTACAAACATATACACAGCTGTTGCTGATGAAGAAATGGGCAGCTATGAGCCTTACCTACATCCCTCCTGCAAAACCCAAGCTTGTTTCCCTACTGTCTTACCCTCTTTGTGACCACTTTTTCACCACTTTCCTGTCTCCCCATTTTCATTTCTTTCAAAGAAAATAGCGCGGGTGTGCGCAAGAGTAAACACTTTTAAGCGGTTGTAAGCGAGTGTGCGCGGAGCTGAATGCCAGTGCGCATGCGGGAGCTCCGCGCAAACCATCGCTAACCCAGTTACAACTGCTTAAAAATGCCTTATTCACTCTGAATGACAGGTCCTGTAGTTTGTTCAAAAGCAAAATAAAATCCCACTGTCAGTCCCGAACCCAGGAAACAGTAGTCTGCATGACTTACCACTAAGCCATGACTGTTATATAAGAACATTGTGCTACAATAAATATATCATGTAATAGTAGGAATGAATGTAAAAGGAATATAGGATGTGTAGTACACAAAGCATGTCATGTATATTTACTGTCAAATCTAGTGGATTTCTATAACAGTAGTGTGCGAACAGAAACAGCCATGCTAGTTGGTAGCTAGTAGGTAATAATGTCACTGTAGCACCTTGCAAGCCACACACATACTCACAGCAGGATAATCACTGCCCATATCCCACAACCTGTTAGAGGAACACATCAGGACCAAGTAATAGAACATGTGGAGCAAAGGGCCAAAAACAGGGACACATTCCAAATAATGTTACAACAAACTTAGACAGTTCAGAGAGTAACAGGTTCTGCATTTTGTTGGATGTTTGGAAGGGTATGAAGTCTGAAACTTAAATGTTTGTCACTATATTCTGACTTGAGCCCAGAGTGATTTGCCAGAAAGAGCTGTTCATGAGATATTGACCAAAATATGAGGCAGAAATGTGGACAACCTGCAAATATCTGTACACTTGAGAGGTCTGACACTGCCATATTTGAATATTTAAGAGCCTAGACATAGCAACAGTGACTGAGTTACAGGGATGCCCCACAGACTCCATGTGAAATGTACAAACAGTAGGCAGAAAGGTGTTACAACACATGCAATGGTAACTATGAAGTCCTGAAAGTATGCACCACTTGCACGGCAGAAATAGTGTAGTAATACATATGCTCATGCTATCCTACAGTCACAACTGCAGAATACCAGACAATTTAATGGATGTACCCCACTGATATGTACCATTCCATGAGGCAGATAAAAGATGCACCTGAGAGTCTCTGGTGCCTGCTCAGCAGCATACTCAAATGCCCTAATAGATGTCAAGGCCCACACCATGACCAGACCACACTGCATGCAGTAACACCCTAGCAGATATAGCAAGCATTCCAAGGTGTGAATGTACATGGAAAATAGGAAAGCCACAGCAATACACTACAGTCAAGACACCTAGCAGGCATACAAGTAGTGAATGTAAAGGGCAAATATTGAAGCCATAGCAACAAAGTGCAAGAGCCACTGCTATACACCAGTTACACCACATGTCCCACAGGAAAGCACACACACCCACATTAACAGTAGTAGTCTTAGGTGTCAGTGTACATACACACTTAGTACAGGAAACTGGAGAAATGAATGGAGAAATGTTAATCTACAACACAGCCAGAAATATGAGAGAGATACTAACCTTTACACTCACAGAACTGTGTCCACAGCATACCAGCATGGTCCCTGCCCTTCAAATCTGAAAGGGCTATGCCTATCTCACATACCTTTTTATAGCACTGTCCTGAAATCACAGTGAGAACTGCAATCAGTACACAGCTGGCTGCATGCAATTAACAAATGCTGGCTAACAATTGGTGCAGAGGCCATCACATGGACATATGCAGATACCTACAAAAGCATGCTGTACTCCCAGTCCACACATGCAATACTTTCATTGCACCCTGTGGAGGTAGGGAGAGACAGAGAGAGAGAGAGAGAGAGAGAGACAGAGAAAAAAATTAAACATACACAAACAAAAAAGGTCAGCAACAACCACTTGAAAGCTGACAACTGGCAAGTGGAGCAGCAGGACACAAAACCAGATGGCAACACAAGCAGCTGTGACAAACACAGGTAATGTAAAGTAATGCTATAAAAGTCTACATACTGTGAACCCTCCATATGTGTCATTGGTCTGTATCCATATGTATATGAAGATGTGCAAAGGGCAGGGGACATACAGCAACTATCAGTGAAGGCTGTACATACATATGTATGTGAGAGCATCTATGTGCCCATATCAATGTAGGTTGAATGTAGGTTGTAGTGCAATGTACAAAGTAGGTTTCACAGTTATGTATGTTTAGCAGTATGTTAGTGTGTGTATACAGTTTTGTAAACAAACATGTTGATATACCTATCATATGGATACGTATGTATGTCAATATATGTATGTATGTATATATATATATATATATATATATATATATATATATATATATATATATATATATATATATATATATATATATGCATATATGTATACATACATAGAGAGAGATGTAGGAATACATAGACAGATGTAGATAGATAGAATATGTACAAACATATATATGTAATACACACATACAGATATAGATATATGTAGATACATATACATAGACAGACAGATCTGACTATCTACAGGTATGACTGTATATGACAATCTCACACTCCCCCTGTCCCACCCCCTCTGTCACTCTCACCCCCTCTCTGTCACACACACCCCCCTCTCTCCATATCTATAGCAATATATGTACATCAATATATATATGTGTATATGTAGACAGATATATATATATATATATATATATATATATATATATATATACATATGTGACAATGCCCTCAAACACATTACCAATGCACAGTGACTGACAACACCACAGAGTACACACATACTACCCACATAGAGGTTACAACTCCTGGATTTACATACTTAAGTCACACCTATGACAGATGTCCAACAACCATAGTAACACCTCGCACCATCCACAACCTAAATGACTGCTGTGTGTCATCCATGACACTGCAATAGAGAGCACATGGCGGAGGTACAGGTTCCTACCCACAGATAAGACATACTCTGCTATAAACCACACAGCATTAAGAAGCAAGACTCCCCATGAGTACATATCACACATACCCCTGCTAAATGTTAGTCAGATAGGCAATATGCCATATGAGTCACCCTGTGTAACTGTTTGACAGCAGCAGGTACCATCAAATTGCATGTGTCAAAATGGTCAGGGTAGCAGAACAGTATGCTGCTGTAGTCCCAGGGGCAATAGCATATTGTATTGTATTGTATTGTAATGTATTGTATTGTGTTGCATTGTATTGGTATGTAGAGGTGCCTCCTTCATGTAGTGGAACCACTGCTGCTGTGTGCCAGTGTACAGGTACATATCCTGTAGTCAGGCTAGTGTTACATAGCACTTCTATATGTGTGTTTAGCTCCTCTTGGAGTTCATGTAGCATGCAACCGGGGATACTATCAGGTCCCATTCATGTTGTGTATCCTGCTTTCCTGAGTGCGGCTCTCACCTGGACATCTGTGATGACAGGGAGGTTACAGTTAGCTGGGATAACTATGTCTTATTTTGGGGAGAGGAGGGAAACCTGCACTGAACCTGTCTGCCACAATGTTGCCAATATCTGTGGGTTCAGGGAATTATTTGTTGTTGTGTACTAACTATGAGCATAGTGGAGGGTTTCTGACCAGGTTGCTAACATAACTGAAGAAGGCCTTGTGGTTATCTGTAGTGTCCCTGTTGATTTCCCTCTCAAAGTTTCACATGGATGTTTGTATGTGAGAAAATAGCTCCTTACTAGTGCTGATGAGACATGCCTTCCCTTTATGGAATTATGCTCTGTCTTGCAGTAGCTTCCATCTTTTGTTATATAATCTGTCTATGGCTGGGGTCCACCAGACAGGATGCTGTCCCTTTGTGGAGAGTGTCTTGGTCTTATATGGGATTGCATGATCCATGCATTCTCGGAGATGTCCGTAGAAATAATTTGTGAAGGGGTCAGCATTGTGGGTTGTGTCTTCCACTGGCCCAGTGGGCTGAAAGGATACCATGTCACTGTTACAAAGTGTAAAGTTTGCATTTGAAATGTTATTCACTATAGTCGTTTGTGCTGGTGGTGGAGGTGGGATATGTATATCCAGGGCAATTAGTTTGTGGTCAGCTCACAGTAGTTGATGATGTACCCCATACAGTACCTCGATACAAACCCCCAGAGTGAGGAGGTGCTTTGGACCTGAATCAGTGTTCTGACTGCTGGGGTTTGGTAGTATGTCGTATGGAGTGTGCCAGTTACTGTTGCACAGTTGTTGGCTGAGCACTGATACCTGGCCAGTTACATGTGTATCCACCAATAGACAGACAGATGCTATATATGTGAGATATGTTGTATCACAACAGTCGAGTAGCATGTGTAGTATGTGTGCCAAATTCTGCTGACATATTTTGCTGATATCATGTTATTTCCTTTTTCAGGACCATGGCTCACCAGCGCAATCCAGCTTACTCAGCAGCTGAGGATGAGGAGATACACCAGAGCCTGGTGCGGGATTATGCAATACTCTTTTCCCGCACCAGCCAGAATCAGCAGGAGAGGGCTGCACTGTGGCAAGACCTGGTCCGTCGGGTAAATGACATAGGCACGCATTATAGGACATATGAGCAGGTACGACATCACTGCAGTGATTTAATCAGAAATGTCCATCAGCATGCATCGGATATCCACAGGCAACAGGTTGCCACAGGTGGTGGAGTGGCTACACATCCCCCACTCACCAGACTGGAGGGACTACTCATAAGTGTTGTGGCTCCAGCCCGCCAACAACAACAACAGCAGTAGACATACATTATGATGGAGGCTGGAGCCACGCAGCAGCAAGACTACGAGCATGCAGGTAATATGCCATATGTATAGTTGACTGTTGTGTACACTGGTAGTTAATGCATGTGTGAGGTGTGTCCTTGGTTTGTAGCTGTTATCATAGTATTTAATGTGCAAGTGTGATATTCTCAATATCAGTAGCTGACCTGTGAAAGGCGACTGTTGTACTACTGACCTGTATCATACTCAGTAACAATGGCACAGTTGTGCCCACTGACATTAGTTTCCTCACTTCTGCAGTCCCTCTGGTGTAATAGCAATGCAGCCTATCCATGCTGGTGAGTGTGTATTAACAATACCTTTAATAGTCTTGATAGTAATAGTAATATTAGGCTCACTGAGTAGTGCTCTGTGTATGCATGCAGGTGTGTCTGCGTGTGTGTGTTGATATCTTGCATACTGAGTAGTGTGCAACTGTGTGCAACTGTGTGCATGTGTGCATGTGTGCATGTGTGCAACTGTGTGCATGTGTGCATGTGTGCAACTGTGTGCATGTGTGCATGTGTGCATGTGCACGTGTGCATGTGCACGTGTGCATGTGTGCATGTGTGCATGTGTGCACCTGTGCATGTGTGCATGTGTGCATGTGTGAATATGTGCACCTGTGCACCTGTGCACATGTGCACGTGTGCATGTGTGCATGTGTGGACCTGTGCATGTGTTAATGTGTGCATCACTGGTAATATTGTGTAGACATTATAAACTGTGTTTCCTGTTTCCCTCCCACAGGTTCTGGTGCTGCTCTGGTGTCATGCAGCAGGGAACCTGAATCAGGTGCCATGGGTACTGATAATGATGACATCTGTGTAATGGCACAGGAAGGTATGCCAGGGTCCATCATTGGTCAGCCAATTGACAGTACACAGCTGTCAACCCCATTAATGCGCACAGTTATCCTGCCAATACACCCTTTGTCACCAATGTCCCTAGGTGATGGACAGGATACAGTGGGCATTGACCAGGGTAATGTGGTATCTGTGGCACATGCATCCCTACACAGCAGCCATGGGCATGGCCCTGAGATGGTACCACACAGACAGATGTCCAGGGGTTCTCGTGGGAGCATCCGTGGGCGTACTGCCCCTGTCAGATGTGTCCACAGAGGTCTTACAACCTTAGCTATGTTTCGGGCTGTCATGCAGGCACAGTCACATATGGAACGGTACACCAGACAGGGTCTGAGGGAGGTGACAGTGTGTCGCACAGCCATGACTGACAGTATGCGTGACATTACGGCTGCCATCCGTAATTTCACCGATGTCATAGACAGATGTTGTGGGGACATATTAGACTGGTTCCACAACTACATGTCCATGAGCCAGGGCAATGGTGGACGGTTGAGGCATCGGCGTGGGCGTATTCCAGCAACAGCAGCAGCTGGCAGTCATTGCGGATGACAACAGGGCCGTGGCTGCCCCCATAGTGCCAACAGCAGCCCCAGCAATGCTGGGTCTGTGCTGTCATCAGACCGCCCCAGGAGACCACGTGCATGTGGCTCTGGCCAGGCCTGACAAGGATCTGTGTCCAGTCAACAAACACCTGCTTCTGATGACAGTACCCAGTCTGGGTTGGTACAGGATACGGTCCATAGAACCCCTGCAAGGCACAGGTACCGTGTCCGTGGCCAGAGACACTGATCTGTATGACCTGGCAGGTACAGTCTGTGGCTGTCCGCAAACACCAGTATATGGCAGCCATGAGGTGGAACTGTGTGCATCCATACACACATGCAAATTGACAACACCTAGGGCTACCGCATACATGCAAACACTGCATCAACATTGCCCCACCTTGTACTGCTGTCCCTCACCAACACACATACACATTCATGTCAATTGGTGGTATCGGTGGCTGACTCAGGCATACCAAGTTCACACCCTGTGCATATGATGAAACTGTGCCACCTCCTGCAATCTGTAACATCAGTGCAGGTACAGGTTAACATGTTGCTGATGCACAGGGTGACTACATAAACGTGTAGTAATAGTATCATGTTGTTAACAGTACTGTGTGCTGATATAATTGTGGGTATATCCCAGCATGCCTGATGCAGTAAGGGTATGATTGTCATGTACTGTTGTCTACACCCATGGTAAGTACCATAGTGTATCATCTGCACATGTTGGCATACTGGTAGTAAGGATGTCAACAGAAGGCTACATACATAGGTAGCACAGGGTATAAGGTAATGAAAGTATTGATACACAATGATGGACATGTAAACTGCAAGTGGAATGTTGCCCACACTGGACTCTACAATGCAGATGTTTGAGGATGTTGATATGTGTGCAGTACTACACGACTGGTACAGGACACACAGGAGCACCCTAGCACTGCAAGCTCACATCTCATACCATGCTAGACAGCCCCAACACACAAAACTAACTGTCACAGGAGGGAGAGTCCCCATACATGTCAGGGATACTGTGGTGTTAGGCCAGGTAGCATACATCCTACTAAGTATGGAACCACTGAGTGAAGGCTCAGTGTCTGTTATTTGACATGTGTATTACTGCAGGCATGAGCACCTGGGTTTCAATCCAGTCATTGTACATCCTGACGGTACATGGTCTGTACACTTGTATGCGCTGAGACTGGACCCTAGCCATCTCAACTGTGTATTTCCATGTACATGTGTATAGTGCCTGCATATTTGCACTGTTACCTACTGGAAGTGGTACAGCTTGTTTGTTATACAATGGACTACATGCAGCCCTGCTTACTGTAGCTTTGTTTGCATGCATGTTTGCTTGCAGTTACCCTGGAACACTGATCCCACCTGCAATGCAGAGTTACAGAGCTTCTGTGGACTCCTTGTGACATCTGCATAGCTTACTATATGTATGTCCATGTCTCACTTGACAGAACATCACTGTTTGTCCTGTTCACATGTACGTTGCCTGTGACACATTGCATATGACTTACCTGGCATTTGTCCATGTGAGCAGTCATATCTGCCAGTGCTAACTAATCACAGGCACTACACCCTCACATACTCACCTTCTGTTGAACCACCTGCTTTGCTAGGGACGGCTTGCACCTGTCACCCCTGGGCTTTCGGATATTGGCAAAGGCTCTTGCTACCCCCATAGTGGCTTTCTTAGGCAAGGCTCAAAGGACAAACCCACCTCCATAGGTATCACAAGGGATAAGAATAAGAGTAATGCTACTCAATGCCAGAAGTCTAAACCTCAAGATGCACGCACTCAAAACTCTCCTTAGCATGGGGAACATCAATATCTCTGCAGTAACAGATACCTGATTCAGGGCTACCGAGAGCACCCCAGCACTACCAGGTTATACCTCATACCATGCTTTTCGGCCCCAAAACTTGGACCGAACCACAAAAGGAGGGGGAGTATCGATATTCATCAAAGATACCCACACTTCCAGGTTGGTGGCACAGCACGAAGCATCAGAGACTATCCATGTGCAACTAACAGTGGGTAAAACTGCATTCCAGGTTATAGCCTGCTACAGACCACCCTCCCAAACCCAGGAACCCCACTCGGCCTTCCTGAGAACACTGGAAAATATGAAGGTCTCTCCAAACACCATTATATTGGGTGACTTCAACTACCCAAACATAGACTGGAAGCATTACTCTAGCTCCAACACAGTAGCCCAAAGGTTCCTAGAATTTATAAACTCAAATGCTATGGAACAACTTGTTACCACTCCCACAAGAGGGGAAAACATACTGGACCTGATCATCACCAACATGGGGACTCTATGCTCCAGACCAGAAGTGTATCCCTCACTGGTAAGATCAGACCATAAACTAATCTCACTGGATATTCACATCCCAACCCCACCTCCTGCCCAGAAAACCACAGTGAAAACCTCCTCTAAAACAAATTCACACTCCTCAAAACCGAGGTGGAATCCTTCAAAGCCCCCGGGCCTATGGGAAATACAGCCCAGACTGCAGAATCCTCAGTAAACGCATTCTATGGACACCTTCAGGAATACATGGATCATGCGATCCCAAATAAAACCAAGACCCAATCCGCCAAAGGCAGACGTCCTGTCTGGTGGACCCCAGCCATAAACGAACTATACAATAGAAGGAGGAAGCTACTAAATGACAGAGCAAAATCCCAAAAAGGGAAGGCATCACTGATCAGTATTAGCAAAAATCTACGGGCACTCATAAAATTGTCTAAGGCCAGCTTCAAGAGGAAATTGCACAGGAATCTAAGGATAATCACAAGGCTTTCTTTAGTTATGTTAGGAACCTGGGTGGTAATTCCCAGATATGCTCATAATTAGACCAAAATGACAAAAGAAATACCGAACCCACAGACATTGCCAACATCCTAGCTGACAGGTTCAGTGCAAACTCCCCCACCCTCCACACCAAAAGGGCAAATAGCTATCCCAGCAGAGTGCTGCCCCCCTGACATCTCAGATGCTCAGGTAAGAGCCGCCCTCTCCAAAGCAAAAAACACAGCATCAATGGGACCAGACAGTGTCCCGGGCTGTGTCCTACATGAACTCCAAGAAGAGCTAAACCCAAACATAAAACTATTGTGCAATCTCAGCCTTACTACAGGATATGTGCCCCAAGAGTGGCGTACAGCAACAGTGGTCCCTCTCCATAAAGGTGGTGCCTCAACGGATCCTGGAAACTATCGCCCCATAGGCCTGACTAGCTTGGTCTGCAAAGCTATGGAAAGGATCATCATGGACCTCATAAATAAAGATATTGGGGACCTACAGGCACTGGATCCTACCCAGTTCGGCTTTGGTAAGGGCAGATCCTGCCTCTTAAACCTGGTTGATATCTTTGAAACAGTCACCAAGGCCATTGACGAGGGGAAGGTGGTCCACACAGCCTACCTGGACCTCGCAAAAGCCTTCGATACAATAACCCACTCGGGCATTATAGAGAAGCTCACCAGCTTAAATATAAACCCCTATGTCACTAGATGGATTGCAAACTGGCTCAAGGACAGAACCCACATGGTTAGAATTGCTGGAGCCATGTCAGACTTCAAACCAGTTACAAGTGGTGTCCCACAAGGCTCATTCCTGGGACTTCTCTTGTTCGGTATATATTTCTCGGAGGTACAGGCCAACACGGAAGGACTGTGGCTGACCAAGTTCACAGATGACTGCAAAGTGGCTGCCATAATCGACTCTCCAGCCGACACAGGCATCCTCCAAAAGGGCCTCATAGAAACAGACAACTGGTGCCAGAGCCATGGCCTCAAGCTAAATGCCGAAAAGTGTATAGTCATCCCCTTTGGCAAAAACAAAGTGCCTACAAATTACCACATAGGTGGTAATCCATTAAGTACAGAAGAAGTAATTAGGGACCTGGGGACCCAAGTTGATAGCAATCTCTCATTTGACAACCACGTGGCCAAAGTGGTTAGAAAAACATTTTATATAGCCCACCTCATCATGAAGAGATTCACATCTAGATCAGGGGAGGTCATTGTGCCTCTTTACTCATCCCTCAGCAGGCCCATAATTGAGTACAATGCCCCTGTTGGGATGTACCTTACCAGACACCTGCAGCAACTGGAAAGACCCCAAAAGTACCTCACCAAGAGGATCAAAGGGCTCAAACAGATGCCATATGCTGCCCGGTTAAAGAAACTCCAGCTCTATTCAGTGGCATACCGCCTGTTCAGAGGTGATCTGTGCCTGACATATAAAGCCATGTCCAACCCGGAATTAATGGACTTGCTGCACCTCAGAATATCCAAATCCCATCGAGCTACACGCTCGAGAGACTTGAACCTCAGCACTGAAATAAATAGGACATGCTGGAGGGACAGATTCATAACCCAGAGGCTCCCTTCACTCTGGAATACAATCCTAGTCCAGGTTAGGCAGAGTCCCTCATTGACTCTCTTCAAGAGGAATCTTGATTAGTGGATGGGAGATCATAGGTTTACCCCTGGTATCACTTCTGTGTCATGGTTAGACAGAGGCACAGTATACTAACCTCGGAAAAGGGTATAGCAAAATAAATTTAAAATGGGTGGTGAAAGCCAAACACATTCTGGCTAGGCTTATACATGCCCTAGGGCAGATAGCCTAGTATGAAACTATGAACCTATGAACCTATGTACCTTGTTCCCCATTGGCCCTATGTGCTGTTAATCACCATGGCAATCACAATACTATGGTAGCATGTGCAATGGTCACTTGTCAGTCACCTCTATGGTACAGTTGTGGAATATGTGGGTCATGTGGCAATGTCACAGCTGCCACATGTACATAGTCAACCCTCTCCCCTACACATGGATGTACAACACATGTATGAGATGCAACCACATAGCCAAACTGGGGACTAAGCACTCTGCACCCAGTACTGGCATAACCTGTAAGGTGGCATGAAATACTACAGTGACTACAATAGCAGTCTGATGTAGACCCACACTGACAGCAATCCAAACATGTGAACACATTGGGCCATTCGTGGAGCCTCAGAAAAGCATCCTGCCTTAGCAGCAGACACCTCTGCAGTTGGCACACAGGCATACGTTCAGCCAGAACACAGCACATGCAACACATAGCACACAAATCCTGTGTGCCAAACAGTCACAGCCTGTACGGCTAGACAACACACCTGCTACAGTTGTGTTAGGTACCTTTATTGTCCAGTACAGTGAGGTCCTGCTCACCAGGCTGGACAAGGTGAAGGTCACAGTGATATGCCTGTGGGGCACTATGGTCCACCACATAACACAAGCATACAGGTCAGTCAGAGGCATGGACACATATGACTCAGTCATTGTCCATGCCACTATGGCTGACCTGTGATGTACCTCCCTGGACTACATGATAGGGAACATGGAAGGGCTCTCTGAGCATGTGGCACAGGCTGGTATGACCCTGACCTTGGTTGGCATCATACCCTCACCAGGAATGCTGACGTATTACTGAATGCTGATGAATTACAGTAGCTACAACACCCTAGCTGAAAGGTTCCTAGCATGTAGTCACTGCATTGCTATGGAACAACTTGTTACCACTCCCACAACAGGTGAAACATGCAGCACCTGTTCATCAACAACATGTAGACTATATGGCCCAGACCAGATGTGTATCCCTCGCTGCTAGGATGATACCATATACATCTCACACTGTATATACACATACCACATGCAGCACCCACACAGAAGACCACAGTCATAATGTTATCCAGTGAAAATACCATGTATTCACATGTGGCAGGCGTCAGACATGGGAACTATTGAAGGTCACAGGTGCATATGTGTATTTGGCACACACATACATCATCTGTGTCCATTGCCATTACTGGTTTAATCAATGTCATGCATTATTGTGAACAACAACCCACACACATGGGCATTCTGTGTGACAAAATCACACGTGGCATGTGTGGAATTCAAAGCCATAACTAACTGTGCTATGACAGTGGTGAGAGACGCAGTAGCAGAGCATGCTATTTACATTACTGGGAGATTGGGCCTCTTCCACTGTACTTGTAGGGTGCTGACATCATCAGTGTTTAGAAAGGTGAATGTGCATCCTGTTGTGTGTTCTCCTAGTTGCCAAAAGGGACATTTCCCTCACACAGAATTGCACACACACTAAGCCCCCTCCCCCAACACACACATTTGCAGGATTCAAACTCCTACCTAACTATGTTATGGAACACAAGACAGACGCATTAGCAGAGCACGCTATTCGCATTACGGGGAGGTTTCCCTTCTCCTGCTGTACTTATAGGGTGCTGACATCATCAGTGTTTAGAAAGTGGAATGTGCATCCTGTAGTGTGTTCAGCTAGTTGCCAAAAGGGACATTTTTTTCATAGAGAAATGCACAACACTAACCCCCCTCCACACACACTGAGCATTTGCAGGATTCAAACCCCTACCTAAATATGTTATGATACTCGAGACGGACGCATTAGCAGAGGGTGCTTTTCGCATTACTGGGAAGTTTCCCTTCTCCTGCTGTACTTATAGGGTGCTGACATCATCAGTGTTTAGAAAGGGGAATGTGCATCCTGTAGTGTGTTTTCCCAGTTGCCAAAAGGGGAATTTCTCTCACACAGAATTACACACACACTAACCCCCCTCACTCAAACACACACACTTGCCATTTGCAGATTTCAAAGCCCCTACTTAACTATGTTATGGAACACAAGACGGATACATAAGCAGATCGTGCTATTCACATTACTGGGAGGTTTCTCTTCTCCTGCTGTACTTATAGGGTGCTGACATCATCAGTGTTTAGAAAGAGGAATGTGCATCCTGTAGTGTGTTCTCTTAGTTGCCAAAAGGGACATTTCTTTCATACAGAATTGCACACACACTAACCCCCCTCCACACACACTTGAAGGATTCAAACCCCTACTTAACTATGTTATGACACTCAAGACGGATGCATTAGCAGAGCGCGCTATTCACCTTACTTGGAGGTTTCTTTTCTCCTGCTGCACTTATAGGGTGCTGACATCATCAGTGTTTAGAAAGAGGAATGTGCATCCTGTAGTGTGTTCTCCTAGTTGCCAAAAGGGAGATTTTTTCATACAGAGTTGTACACACACTACCCCCCCCTCAACGCACTTTTGCAGGATTCAAACCCTTACCTAGCTATGTTATGATACTCGAGATGAACACATTAGCGAAGCGCGCTATTCGCATTACTGGGAGGTTTCCCTTCTCCTGCTGTACTTATAGGGTGCTGACATCATCAGTGTTTAGAAAGTGGAATGTGCATCCTGTAGTGTGTTCTCCTAGTTGCCAAAAGGGACATTTCTTTCATACAGAATTGCACAACACTAACCCCCCTCCACACACACTGGATATCTTATAGGGTGCTGATATCATCAGTGTTTAGAAAGGGGAATGTGCATCCTGTAGTGTGTTTTCCCAGTTGCCAAAAGGGACATGTCCCTCACACAGACTTGCACACGCACAAACCCCACTCACACAGAGAATTTGCAGGATTCAAACCCATACTTAACTATATCATGACACTTGAGGGAGAAGCATTAGCAAAGTGCACTATCTGAATTACCGGGCAGTGGTTCTGCACCTGCAGTATTTATAGGGTGCTGACATCATTATTTCTACAGAGGTATGTACATCTAGTACTACCTGTCAGGTGGGGGATAGCATATATATGCATTTGCAGCCACCTACTTCAGGGTCAGATATGCACATCGCACTGGCAGGTTATGTTCTATACCATGCTTCATGACCACAGGACCTGTAACACACAACACAACCAGTTCGGACCACCACTCCCACATCCAGGACACACACTTTGCTTCCCTGGGAACAGTGCCAAGATATGCAGGTGTTCACATACACCATTCCAGTTGTTAACGTCAGGTACAGGTATGTTGTGTGTGGGAACTACTCAGGCCTCTACAACATTACCCTACAGCCACTACAATTTGTGAGTCCATGTGCTATGGCAGAACCACTCACAACAGCCACAAGGGGGAATACATATTGCACATGGCCATCTGCAACATGGGTACTCACTGTTCCACACCAGAGGTAGACCACCATTGTTGATATCTGACCATACCCACCTTTCCCCTGGACATTCATATCCTATCCCCACCCCCAGGCAAGATTGTCACTGCAAAAAAAGTGTATTTATCAAAAGCAGACTACACTTGTGAAGACTGGGGTGGAAGACTTCAAAGGACCCATGCTGGGGGAGTGTACAGGCCACTCTGCATAATCCTTGACAATTGCATTCTATGAGCATGTGGAAGGTTTGCATTGATCATGCTATCCCAAATATACCCATGACTGCTCCACAACAGGACACCTGTCAGGTGTACACCAGCCATATATGAGCTGTCCAACAGACAGAGTGAGCTAATACATTGCAGAGCAGTAGCCCACAGAGGGAGGACATCTCTGAACAGTACTGGCACGACACTTCAATCCCTCATAATCATCACGACAAAGTGTTGACAGTGAAATTGTCCAGACAATGCAGATAAGGCTCCCCTCAGTCTGTTATTGATGCGCACTTACTGTTAGAAGTCCTCAGCAACCCTCTTCCGGCACACACCAACAACATGGATGTGGCTTAGCAAATTCAACCCCTGGGATCTCCACTGTGTCCCTGCTTGACAGAGGCACAGCACACTAGCCTCACACAGTGCCTTATGTGACCTACTTTACAGTGGCACAGTAGCCTACTGTACTGGGGAGGCAGACACCAAGCACACTCTGGCTAAGCTGTCATTCCCTAGGGCAAACAGCCTAGTGTTGACCTCTACACCCATATGTTTAATTGTCAGATGCACAATATTTGTTGCTGATAGACTGTTTGCAGGTCTTTATTGCCATAGCATTCCCTGTTTCTATGAACAACTTGTGCATCTGTGGAAGATGTTTGAATATGGGAGGGATCCACTATATCATGTATGTCTCTGTAGTCATTTAACTGTGTGCACTGGGCAGATTGCTGTAATGTGGTTGGTTCCTGGAATAACATGTACAAATACCAGATATGTGTGGCCAACTGCTAAACTGAGATTTGGCCTAAGTGTGTGAGCATGCCCAGTTCAGGCTTCCCATGGCATGTTGTCTGACATATGTCTCATTTATCAAAGTGTGCGAGCATGCCCAGTGTGAGCTTTCCATATGTTGAACTCTGCAGCCCACCACATTTGTGGATGAGTGTGAACTTCAACAATATCTCAAGTTTATGGTTGTGTGTTGTGTGTCATGTTGTGTAGTTACTGTCCAACTGCTTTGTGTCTGAACACAACAGGGATTATACTCTGCCTGCAGGGTTTGCATGGGATACTTTGCATACAGTTGTCAACATCCTTTCATACTGACCTAACACTGTAGTACCGTATAGTGTACTGGTCCAGTACTTTCACTGTGGTGGACAGTATCCTGGCCTTTAGTCCTATCACTGCTTTACATTTTCATAGTGAGCACAACAGCCTGGTTAGGGGCCAGTTGTGCACATCTGACCATGTTGCATTATGTTCAGATATGAACTACTTAAACCAGGCTTGTCCAACATTGGTAGTGTATTCCACAACATAGGTGTACATTGGCAAACACTAGCGATGTGCCCTAGGCCATTTCTAATGCTAGCCGGAGAGTGTGTTTGTCCTTCGACACACATTGTAAGTGGAGTTTGCCATGACATATGTCATGGTTAGTATACTGTGCCTCCGTCTACCCGTGACATAACAGTGATACACAGGGTAAACCTACCATCTCCCATCCACTCATCAAGATTCCTCTTGAGGAGAGTCGATGAGTGACTCTCTGGCTAATCTGTACTGGGAGTTTACTCATGAGTGGGGGTGGCTTCTGTGTTATGGATCATTCAGTACAGCTTGTCCTATGTATGTCAGTGCTGGGGTTCAGGTCTCTCATGTGCATAGCTCACTGCCATTCAGATTGTACAAGGTACAGCATGTTCATTGCTTCCAGCTTGGACATGGCTTTATACATCAGGCACAGCTTGCCTCTGGGTGGGCAGTATGACAGTGTGTGGAGCTGCAGTTTGTTTAATCAGGCAACACATGGCATCTGTTCAAGCTCTTTGATACTCCTGGTGAGGTACTTTTGGGGACTTTACAGTTGATGGAGGTGTCTGCTGAGGTACATCTCACAGGGGCTATTGTAGTCAATTGTAACGCTGATGAAGGATGACTGCAGAGCCACAATGACCTCCCATTATCTAGATCTGACAACCTTCATAATAGGTGGGTATATGGTATGTTTCTGTAACCACTACAGCCACATGTTTGTCCAATGCAGGATATCTATCATCTTGTGTCCCCAGGTCTCTCATTACATGTTAAGTACTTAATGGGTTAACACATATGTGGTAATTGGTGGGCACTTACTGTATATCCACAGGGGTTGACTATACACTTTTCTGCAATTAGCTTGCTGACATGGCTATGGCACCAGTTGTCTGTTTCTATGTGGCCCTTTTGTGGGATGCTTGTGTCAGCTGGAGGGTCAGATATGGTGGCCAGTTTGTAGTCCTCTGCAAACATGTTCAGACACAGTCCTTCCATGTTGGCCTGTACCTATGGGACATATATACCAAACGAGGGAGGTCCCAGGACCAAGCCATGTGGGATGCCAGTTATATCTGGTTTGTAGTCTGACATGGCTGCAGCATGTCTGACCATGTCAGTTCTGTCCTTGGTCTGGTTTGCAACCCCACTACTGACATAGGGGTTTATATTTAAGCTGGTGAGCCTATCTATAATGAACATGTGGGGTATTGTATGGAAGCCTTTGCAAGGTCCAGCTATGCTGTGTGGACCACATTGCTCTCATCAACGACCTTAATGACTGTTTCAAATGAGTCAAACATGTTTAAGGGGCAGGATCTGTACTTAAGACAGCCACACTGGGTAGGGTCCGGTGTCAGTAGGTCCCCAATATCTTTATGTCTGCGGTACATGCTGATCCTTTCCATAGCTGTGCAGACCAATCTTGTCAGGATTCTGGGTATGGTAGTTTGCAGTATCCATTCAGGCAACACCTTTGTTGAGAAGGACCACTGTTGTTGTACACTGCTATTTGGGTACATATCCTGTGGTAAGGCTGACATTGAGCAGTAGTGTGATTTGGCATTCCATTCTTCTTGGAGTCCATGTTGGACTCAGTCCAGGACACCATCTCATACCATTGCTGCTGTGTGTTTTGCTTTGTAGATGCTGGCTGTTACCTCAGCATCTGCAATGTCAGGGGGCCAGCAGTCTGCTGGGATAGATATTTTGCATTCTGGGGGGGTTTGCACTGCACCTGTCAGGTTGTATGTTGGCAATATGTGTGTGTGTTTGGTATGTTGTTTGTAATATTTGAGTGATTCAGAGCATATCCGTGAATTCCCAACAAGGTTCCTACCATCAGTTGAGAAAGCCTTGTGATTATCCTTAGTGTCCTGTACAATTTGTATCTTCATAGGTTCATAGGTTCATACTAGGCTATCCACCCTAGGGCATTTATAAGCCTAGCCAGAGTGTGTGTGGCTTTCGCCACCCCTTGCTATGTGAATATTATGGCCATTTATGATTTACTTTACTGTGCCTCTGTCTGGACGTGACACAGTGTAGACCCCCAGTGTACATCTACGATCATCCATCCACTTGGCAAGATTCTTGTTGAAGAGTGTCAGTGAGGGGCTCTGCCTAACATGGAGTGGGATTCCGCTCCAGGGTGTAGGGAGCCTCTGGGTTATGTATCTGTCCCTCCAGCACATCCTATTTCATTATGTGTTGAGGTTGACATCTCTCACTCTCACAGCTCCAATGGCTTTGGGTTTTCTGGGGTGGAGCATGTCCATTACTCCTGTGTTGGACATGGCCTTGTAAAACAGGCATACAATGCCTCTGTGCAGGCAGTATGTGACTGCATTCAGCTGGGGTGTCTACAGCCAGGCAGCATATGACATATATTTGAGACCCTTTATCCTCTTGGTGAGGTACCTTTGAGGTCTTTCTAACTGCTGCAGGTGTCAGGTAAGGTACATCCCAAATGAGGCATTGTACTAGATTATGGGTCTGATAAGAGAACAGTATAGGGGCAGAATGACCTCTGTTGACATAGATGTGAATCCTTTCATGATACGGTGTCCAATATAGACAGTCTCCCTAGCCACATTGGCAATGTGAGTGTCACATAACAGGTTACAGTCCACTTGTGTCCCTAGCTCCCTGATTACTCCTTCCATACATAATGGTTTACCACCTACGGATGGGTGGGGTTCCTGTGTGTGAGAGTGTGGTCTGTAGCATGCTACAGACTGTACAGCAGTTTTGCCTAAGGTTAGTTGCACATGGGTGGTCTCCGATGCTTCGTGCATTGTCAGTTACCTGGACGTATGGGTGTCTGTGCTGAATATGGATACTCCCCCTCCTTTTATGTTTTGGTCCAGGTTTTGGGGCCATAACGCATGATATGATGTATAACCTGGTAGTGCTGGTGTGCTGTCAGGAGGCTTGCAGCAGGTTTCTGTCACTGCATGGACATCGATGTTCTCCATACTGGGGAGGGCCTCGGGAGCATGCATATTGCGGTTTACATGTCTGGCATTGGTAAGCATTACCCTTATCTTTCTTTCCACTTATGTTTTCTAGGGTGGTGGGTTAGTCTTTTCAGCCTTGCCTACGAAAGGCTCTATGGAGGTGGCAAAAGCCTTATCCAATATCCAACGCCCAGGGGTAACAGGTGCAAGCCATCCCTGGAACAGCAGCGTGGCTTGTCAAGCATGACATCCCAAGCAGACAGACATTGATCCCTTGGAATGACACCAGTAATTGTGCCACTTGTTAAAGCTGATCATTCTGTGTTTGTACTGTGGCATCATTCTTGGTGAGGGTAGGATGCTGCAAACAGTCAGTGTCATACCGGCCTGCACTACATAATCGGAGAGCTCATCTATGTCGCTTTTCATGTAGTCCAGGGAGGTACATCTCAGGTCATTCACGCCAGCATGGACGATGACTGCATCATATTTCTACTTGCTTTGGGGTGACCTGCGTACTTGTGTTATGTGGCGTATTGTAGCAGCCTACAGGCAGCTTACTGTACCCTTTCCCTTGTTCAGTCTGGTGAGTGGGACAGCAGTGTGTCTGGCTATGGAGTCACCTATTACAACTGTATCAGGCATGTTGTTTCTCCTTCTGGCCTGTGACTGTTTGGCACACCAGCTTTGTGTACTATGTGTTGCATGTGCTATGTTTGGAGGTTGTGGTTGCTTGGGTGTCTGCTTTGGAGGCCTCTGTTGGTGTGGTGTGTTTGTAATTAGGGCCTCCGGGAATGTTTTTCTGTGTTTATGTCTTTGGTTTGCAGTTGTGATAGGTCTATGTGGGACTGGGTTTGTGTTGTGTGTGGTTACCTTCTCCTCCTGACTAGTTTTGACAGTACTGAGTTGAGGGAGCTCAGCCTCTGGTTTGGATAAATGGTTGCATCTCTCACATATATTTGAATTTCTTGGGGGGAGTTGAGGGTTGTCTGTGTACTTGGGGCAGGTGTAACATTGCCTCAGGATTCACAGATTCAACTTGTTGTAGCTGGCCTTAGTATATTGTATGTGTGGACATATTTTATTGCCATGCTACTGATCAGTGATTACTTCCCTTTTTATGTTTGCTCTGTCATGTAGTAGCTTCCTCATTCTCTTGCATGGCTTGGTAATGGCTGGAGTCCAGCATGCCAGATTCCTGCGTGTATGGCATTGTGTCTTGTTTTTATTTGGGATTGCATAATCCAAGCATTCCTGGCAGTGTTCATGGAATGCCTATATAACAGGTTCTGAGGTATGGCCTATATTTTGCACCTGAACAGGGCCTTTAATGGATTCCACATCAGTTTGGAGGAGTGCAACTTTTACTTTACACATGTTTTTCACTGTGGTTTTCTGGCCAGGGACTGTGGTCAGGATGTGTATATCCAGTGTGATTACTCTATGGTCTGGTCTTACCAGTGAGGGATACACTTCTCATCTTGCCATCCAGTACCCATGTTGCTGATTATCACATCCAGTATGCTAACCCCTCTTGTGTGAGTGGTATGTTGTTCCTGGGCATTTTGGTTTATGGATTCTAGGAACTTTTCTCCTACAGTGTTGGAGCTAGTATAATGCTCCCAGTCTATGTCTGGGTATTTTCAGTCACCCAATATAATGTGGTTTGGAGGGCTTGATATATTCATGTATTCCAACATAGGCCAGGTGCAGTTCTTGGTGTTAGGATGGTAGTCTGTAGCAGGCTATAAACTGGGTGGCAGTTTTAGCCACTGTTACTTGACCATGGCTAGTCCATGCTGCTTCTTGTTGTGGTACCAACATGAGGTTGTGGTTATCCTTGACAATTATTGCTAGTCACCCTCCTTTTGTAGCTTGTTCCATGTTTTGAGGCTGTACAGCACAGTATGAGGTGTAACCTGGTAGTGTTAGGATGCTGTTGTGAGCCTTGACCCAGTTTTCTGTTACAGGACAGGTATCAACATTCTCCATACTGGGTGAGTTTAGACTGCATGCATCTTGCTGTTTAGACTTCTGGCATTGGGTAGCATTACATCTAGGTTCTTATCCCTTGTGATACCTATGGAGGTGGGTTTGTGTTTTGAGCCTTACCTATTCAGGGCATGCTGTGGGTAACAACAGCCTTTGCCAGTATCCATAAGGCCTGGACTGATAGGTGCACTAACTGCAATACTTCAGCCAATTATTGCAATTGATCATCTCATTGTCATATTGTGGCATCATGCTTGGTGACGGTAGGATGTTAGTCAGGGTCCTCAAGTGTGCATATACTACATGGTGTTACATTGCTTAACACATGGCATTCATGCCTCAGGTGGTGCTGCAGGGCTGCCTCTGTCGGATGCACATTTTACACTCCCTGTACATGTTTGAGAGCAGGTTATGTCATTTTAGGCATCCATGTTATTATATGAGAGAGTCAGAGAGGGGTATCATTCCCAGGGTTCCTACTGAGTCAGTGTATGTGCTATGCCTTGCCTCTTTGCCAAGGCCAGGGCATACTGGGCACACCTCCTTCTGCCTACTGGGGCAGGCTCAGGTTGTTCCTCCTCCGAGTCACGCTCTGCCTGTGATGGCCTTGGCAATGGTGGGGGGCTGTTTGGCCCGGCCCTATGCTGGTCCTGCTGCAGCTGTTTTCGCAAGATCATATTATGTAGCATAGCACATACCATGACAATTTGGGTACATGTAATTGGTGAGTACTGCAAGGCTCCACCAGATGTGTCCAGACACCGGAACCATGACTTGATCAGCCCAAACACACGCAATATTACATTACGTGTTTGTGCGTGTGCCTCATTATGGCGTTCCTGTTCAGGTGTGTGTGCGTTTCTGATGGGTGTCATCAGCCACGGCTCCAGTGCATAACCTGCATCCCCCACTAGGTGTCCATGTGGGATGTCCCCATTGGCAAATGTCTGGTACAGCTGCGTCAAATGCCAGATATGGGAATCATGGTAGCTCCCAGGGCAGCCAGCACACACATTCATTATTATGCCCTGGGCATCACACATGACCTGGCAGTTGATGGAGGGGAAGCACTTGTGGTTAATGTAGGCCCTACTCCGCTCACCGGCTGGTGCTTTGATGCATATGTGCGTGCAGTCTATTGCACCCACTACCTCAGGGTATTCCGCTATTTGCTGGAAGAGATGCATATTGCTGGCCAATACCTCACAGGCATTGGGGAAATATACATGATCACCGGCATGTGCTGACATGGCATCCAGGAACTGATGCAGTACCCTGGAGGCTGATGCCTGTGATATCCCCATCATATCACCAGTTGGTCTCTGGAAGGTACCTGTTGCTAGTATTCTTAGGCCAACACATACCTTGGTTTCCACTGGGATGGGTTTCCCTCTGTTGGTTCTGTGTGTGAGGCGTGGCCTGCAAAGCTCAACAATTTGCTGCAGGAGGTCTCTGTCCACTCTATAGCGCTCTACTATCTCCAGCTCATGTAACCCATGGTAGGTGACCCTGGGCCTGTACACTCTTCTCCGTCTCCTCACTGTGGGTTGTCTGGCACCATCTGCATTGTCACCACCCTCAGCAAGTAACCTATGTCTCCTTATGACAGCTATGGCAGCCCCTAGCATTTCTGCTCTGAGTTCAGCTTTTTCAGTTTTCACTTCTAATAGCTTACTCCTGTCTTGCAGTGTCTCTTGAGAGAAACATCCTGCACTGCTGTTTGCAGAGTTTTAAGTGCTTGGCTGAGCTACTATTCTGCCTGTGTAATTGCCTGCTTCTAATTGTTTTCACCTGCTAGCTCCAGCAGTATTCCCTGCTAGCTTCCTACTAAATCTGTTGCTTCCTTTTTCCTTTCTGTTTCCTCAGGGGGGAGCAACGTGCATACCAGCAGAAACACGCTCACAGTGGCTTACACACACGCACACATGCTTACACGGTTTACAATCGTCTTATTCGGGTTAAAATGCGCATACACCAACGCAAACAGTCTTACATGTCTGCCAACAGGCTCCCACATGCTCAGTCTGCCTTACACGCGTGCACACTGCCCTACTCGCGCTTCATGGCGCGCACACGTGCGCATGCACGCCCAGCAAGAAACTTTGGTGTAAGCAACAGTGTACACCTTCCATTTCTTGACTTTCCCATGCTTATCTTGTGGCACTCCTCTTTCCATGATATGTGTCTGACATCTGTCATGTAACACTAACCTCCAATGAACTGCATTTCTTTCTACCATTCCCCCCTGTGATGTCACCTATCTCCTACTCTATTCCTCCCCCTTATGTATCTCTTACACTACTCATAATGTTTCATTTGCTATGTGACAGTGGAATTCAGTATCCTAACACTCATTTACATCAGATTGCCTACTAATGCTTAGTTACATGTCTTAGACTCAGCTTCCCCCCTTAGCAACCACTAAACGGTGGCTATGTTGTTTTTGGTCTGCTGGTCCCTGCATTGTAAATCCATGTATTGCATAAAACCCACATTTGTGGGTTTATAACCTTCATTTTTATGTTTTATATAGCGCAGACCGTTTGCGCGGGGCTGCGCTGCGTTTACACATCAGCGATCACCGAAAAAAAATATATTTATTTTTCATATTTGCATCGGGGTACCTTGCCAATGGCCACATATTTGGCCATTGGCATGCTGCCTGACACATATGCACCCTTTATTTGGAGCTGACATGGCTCCGTTGTAGTTTTTACAGAAACGTACTCAGTTGTCAACTGAGTACATTTCTGCAGCTCAAACGAATCTTACACGGGCTGCTTTGGGCTTCATGGATTGCTAATCTATCTCATTTGCATGCCTTTGGGCTGCAAGTGAGGTGATTAGCATATCCACGCCCACTCCGTGTAAGAGACGTTTTAGCTGGTCTCTTACACGGACTTTAGGGCTGTTCCTGGATCACGAAGGCTGCATGGAGTCTTACACTACTCTTAGACTCCGTGCAAGCCTTCGTGAATCCTGCCCTCTGTTTTTGAACCATGTTTAAATGACACTATAAAACAGAACATTTAACTATGTTTGACTGGTTTGGTCTTAAACCTGGTGCAGTATATTGTTGGTTTGAACAATTAATTTATTGAAGAATTATTAGAGAAAGTGTCTGTTTTAAACATGGAAATTTTGGACAATTTACTTTTTGAATTCAATGTTCAGCATTACTATAGTATGTATGACCGTACTGAAAAACAGGTAGATTTCAATATGGATAGAAAAAGAAAAAATTTAAATAGGGATAGTGAAGAATACAAAAAAGGAATAGCCTATCCTATGCCTAAAGCGTATAGTAACACAACATTAAGTAAGAGCAACACCAGACCCTTGTTTGAGGAGGGCGAAGGGGGTGTTAGTTTGAATGACGATGTCTATGACATGGAACAAAGAGGTGAACAGCAGTTGACTAGTAACCCTCCACTGAGTAGATCAGGGAGGATTTACAACCATAACAAACAACTAACAATTAATGGTAACATTAACAGTAATTCTTTTCCTTACACCCCAGTATCCCAGGGCACATGGAATCACCCCAGGGAACAGCAATGGGGGAGATACAGAAACTATTAACTGAAATTGGATCCAATTTAGTCAGAATGGAGGAAGCGGGTCAAAATGAAAATGTTGTGGTATTAAATGAAGGGAGAGTTTTGAAATTTAAAGGTACTAATATTTTCAATTATTCCCACCTTGAAATTACTAAAGAACATTTTGCTCTTTTTAACAAAAGTTTGAAATTTGTGCCTAGTGCAGTAATCAGTGTACCAGAGACTATGACTGAAGTTAAGTTATTTACTAGAAAACTTGGGTTATATGTCACAATTCAAGACAAAGAGAGTGGAGGGGTGGAAATACACAATAGACAAGAAGTATTTAGACATAAGAGTACTTTTAATCCTACCACCAACCCTACAATTTCAGTGTATGAAAATTTATGTCTCAAGGATGTACACACAGTTTGAATTACTTATAGGAGGAAATTTTTAAATTTAAGTAGACAAGAGACAGTAATTTTATGGGGGATTAAATTAGATGACTCTATTCGGGTAATGAAACCCAATAAGCGGGGGTGGGATGGTTTTAGTAGAAAATTTGGATTACAGTTTGAAAATGTTGAATGTATTGTACGACACCGATAAATATATAGAAGCCTCATATAATGAGGTAATGGTAGCTCATAGGTGGGTGCAATTGTTTTTAGAAGACAGTCTTCTGCAAGGCGCCATTTCTGAAGACTTATACAATTTTCTTAAAACTGACCATCCCACTATACCACAATCGTTTGGCATTTCGAAAATACATAAAGATGCAATAGACCTGCTCTATAGGATAATTATTACATTATAGAGGAGTTTGACATACTGCCTAGGAGTTTTTATTGACAGAATATTTAAACAGACAGTACAGTCGATAGATTATGTCCTAAGGGACTCTTGGGACTTCCTGTCAAGGTTAGAACAAGTATATTTCTCCCCCGAAGTATCATTTTCTACTATGGACGTTACTAATTTATTTACAAGTATTCCCCACAAAGTGGGTCTGGAGTTATTCTTGGAAGCAATATTGGATCTTACCAATTTTAATAGTACTTTGATTATTTTTTTTGTTAGCACAATGGAAATAATATTGAAGAACAACTACTTCATGTTTGAACAAAACTATTTTAAGCAAGTCAAGGGCATAGCAATGGGGGCCAGTTGTGCCCCCATTTACGCCAACATGGTGATGTATGCTTGGGAGCAAAAATATGTGTTCCCCACTGATTTCAAAGATAGATGGCATCTATATCTCCATTTTTGGACGATATTTTTATTTTATGGAAATAATCAATAACAGTGAGAACAGACCTAGTTAACTATTAAAATCAGTTGTCCTCCTTTTTGACATTTACTAACAACAATTCCAATAATAGTATAGAATTTTTGGATGTTAAAGTTGGTAAAGACCCTATTAAAAAGAAGTTTAGTTCAACAATTTTTCATAAGGACACTTTTTCGAATAGTTATCTGAATTTCAACAGTCAACATCCTTATAATACTAGAAAGAATATTCTGAGGGGACAGTTGGTCAGAGCTAGTGGGATGCACTGAGAAAGGAAATTTTGCTTATTATTAGGTTATTTACGGAGAGAGGCTATCAGAAGGACCTTATTTTGAGTTTGACCCTTGAGGTAATGCAAGCTTGGGGTTCCAAGTTTAAACTCTTTTAGGTACAGGAAGAGGGAATGTGAGTCCCGGAGTAGAACCAGTCAAGAAGGATTTCCATAAAAGCATGATAATTCCCTTTGGTGAAGGTATGAGAGAGGTGAAAGTAATTATGAAAAAATACCAAAAAGAAAAGAAAGTCCCAGGAGAATCAGGCAGCTGAACACTTTATTCACTTAAAAAACAAATAAATTAACGTTATTAAAACCATGCGTTTTCGTCTTATCAAAGACTTCATCAGATTTAACATGTGACTTGGTCGTAAATGATTTTATATACAAATAAATTAGTAGAAGAACCAATCATGCTTTCTCTTTTTTAAAAAAATGTAATCAGGTGCATAGTAAAAAGACGTCAGAATCCATTAAGTTAATATAACCTTTTGCCATCTTCAATAAATGTTAAAAAACCATTAATAATAAATAACTTTATCTAAATAAATCAATATCAAATTAAATGCTTTGTTAAAATGACTTAAAAACCGATCCTAAAATGCTTTTTTGTAATATTATTCAATCATTTAAATTGTATATGTAAAATTCATTTAGGTTTCATAGACTTAAAGGAATGCTGCCATCTGGTGGCCATGTTCAAAATTACATTTGTCAAGATTTTGCAGCTTTTAACTTTAATAATGGTTTAACAGAAATATACTCATTCAGTCCTGGGGTTTTGTTGGCTTCCAAATGTATCTGCCACCACAGTTCTTTATAGCCAACCTGTTCCTCCCATGGACCGCCCCTTAGGTCTCTTTTTATTTGATCAATTACAAAAAATCTATACCTAAAATCCTCACATACTTGTGAATGCCTGTAGAGTGCGTTAGTTTCTTTTCTACTTTTTATGTCGTATATATGTTCATATATCCTCTTTTTCAAGGATCTCTCGGTTTTTCCGACATAAAAAGAAGTGCAATTTGTACATATAACTAAATAAACTAAACCTTGTGACTCGCAGTTAAAGTAACCCTTACTTTTTATCCAAGTGTGTCTGCTTTCCAAGAATACTTTTTCTTCATTTAGTACAAATTCACATTGCCTGCACCTACCACATTTATATGTGCCTAATTTCAGTGTGTTAGATCTATCCCCTTTCTTAATATTGTTACCTGTCTCTAAAATACTTTTAATATTCCTAGGGTTTTATAAATAACTCTAGGTCATGTCAGGGAGCCCTTTTAAATCTGTCAATATTTTAAATTTATCCCATTCTTTTTGAAATATCTCCTTGACCTTAATGTTTAAAGCATTATATTCTAATACCAAACCATGTTGATAGTTAAATTGATTAACCATTGAGTGTCCTTCAGTGTTCTGTATGATTTGCTTCTCCCCTTTTATTGGTCTAAATCTTCCATTTCTTCCTAAGGTTACCTCCTTTCTTAATTCATCTATGAATGCTTTTGGGTAACCTCTTTCTAGGAACATTTTTTCCAGTCTATCGCATTCCTTTATAAATTATGATCTTGACTGGACATCCTTGAACCCTCACCAGTTGTCCTTTGACCAGGTTTTTCTTACAATGACTTGGGTGGCTACTTTCGTAGTGTAGGAATGAATTGACATAAATGTCCTTCCTATATACCCTGGTTGCAAAGGAATCACTTTTTTCATAATCTCTACATCCAGATAAGCAATATTTTCCTGGGAAATATTATAGGTAAACCTTAAAAAAGAAGTGGTTTCCCCTAAATAGTTGATAAATTCTTCTAATTTGTCCAAACTTCCTTTCCAAAAAATAATGATATCATCCAGAAAACGTCTATACATTTTACAATATTTGTTGTATTCTGTTTGGAAGATGTATTTCTCTTCCCAATTTGCCAGTACTATGTTGGCAAAAGTAGGTGCACAGGCCGCACCCATCGCTACACCCTGGACTTGTTGAAAAAATTCTCCATTGTGGGTCAAGAAGTTGTTCCTTAGAATTAAGTCCATTAAGCCTGTGCACACTATCTTATCATTTTGTGTTAAAAAATGGTCCTTGAACACCTCTTCCTCAAACATTCTAGTCCTTAGTCATATGGTATGGACCCAAATAGGTCCACCACATCAATAGTCACTAGTTTTAAATCATTCTCAAACAGCTCTGGACTTATGTTTCTCAAAGATCCCAGGAGTCTCTAAGTATTGCTTCCTTATTCAACCATATGTGTTTGGTTTTAACATCTCACGAACTTTGCTAGTGGTGTAGTTTTGGAGCATTCCGCTGATACTATAGGTCTGAGGGGAGGATTGACCTTATCTTTGTGTATTTTTGGAATGCCGAAGATTATTGGAATCCTGGGTTTATCTTTTTTCAAAAACAGCAGCATCTTACTATCTATCAAAGTTTCCATTTCCATATTTTCAAGGACAATGTCTATCTTCTTATAAGCTAGGTTTATCTCGTTTCTAGAAACCACTTTATATTTAGTTTCATTCATCAGAATTTCGTTCATTTTACCATCATATTCTGTAACATCCATTACCACTGCCCCCCCACCCTTATCAGGCTTCATGACCCTAATGTCTTTGTCGTGCCTTAAATCCATTAACTTTTCTTTTTCTTTTGGGTCCAAGTTGTCCCTATATCCAATCCTTCTGTCGGCTTTACCGATAGCTTCTTCCATAACTTTTTCAAAGTTTTTTAACTGTGCCTGTATGGGAGGGTTAAAGGTAGATTTATTTTTCAATGTATGTTGGTCGTTAGTTGTTTGTAAGTTGTTAGGGTCCAAACCTATCCTTTCCTTGTTGTAAAGTAATTCCAAATTCATTTTCCTAAGGAAAATTTTCATATCCAGTAATGTTTTTACCTTATTCCCTTTCACTTTTGGAATGAATTTGAAACCTTTTTCCATAAGGGTAAAATGTTCTGGAAGAAGCTATCGGTAAAGCCGACAGAAGGATTGGATATAGGGACAACTTGGACCCAAAAGAAAAAGAAAAGTTAATGGATTTAAGGCACGACAAAGACATTAGGGTCATGAAGCCTGATAAGGGTGGGGGGGGGGGGGGGTAGTGGTAATGGATGTTACAGAATATGATGGTAAAATGAACGAAATTCTGATGAATGAAACTAAATATAAAGTGGTTTCTAGAAACGAGATAAACCTAGCTTATAAGAAGATAGACATTGTCCTTGAAAATATGGAAATGGAAACTTTGATAGATAGTAAGATGCTACTGTTTTTGAAAAAAGATAAACCCAGGATTCCAATAATCTTCGGCATTCCAAAAATACACAAAGATAAGGTCAATCCTCCCCTCAGACCTATAGTATCAGCGGAATGCTCCAAAACTACACCACTAGCAAAGTTCGTAGATGTTAAAACCAAACACATATGGTTGAATAAGGAAGCAATACTTAGAGACTCCTGGGATCTTTTGAGAAACATAAGTCCAGAGCTGTTTGAGAATGATTTAAAACTAGTGACTATTGATGTGGTGGACCTATTTGGGTCCATACCATATGACGAAGGGACTAGAATGTTTGAGGAAGAGGTGTTCAAGGACCATTTTTTAACACAAAATGATAAGATAGTGTGCACAGGCTTAATGGACTTAATTCTAATGAACAACTTCTTGACCCACAATGGAGAATTTTTTCAACAAGTCCAGGGTGTAGCGATGGGTGCGGCCTGTGCACCTACTTTTGCCAACATAGTACTGGCAAATTGGGAAGAGAAATACATCTTCCAAACAGAATACAACAAACATTGTAAAATGTATAGACGTTTTCTGGATGATATCATTATTTTTTGGAAAGGAAGTTTGGACAAATTAGAAGAATTTATCAACTATTTAGGGGAAACCACTTCTTTTTTAAGGTTTACCTATAATATTTCCCAGGAAAATATTGCTTATCTGGATGTAGAGATTATGAAAAAAAGTGATTCCTTTGAAACCAGGGTATATAGGAAGGACATTTATGTCAATTCATTCCTACACTACGAAAGTAGCCACCCAAGTCATTGTAAGAAAAACCTGGTCAAAGGACAACTGGTGAGGGGTTCAAGGATGTCCAGTCAAGATCACGAATTTATAAAGGAATGCGATAGACTGGAAAAAATGTTCCTAGAAAGAGGTTACCCAAAAGCATTCATAGATGAATTAAGAAAGGAGGTAACCTTAGGAAGAAATGGAAGATTTAGACCAATAAAAGGGGAGAAGCAAATCATACAGAACACTGAAGGACACTCAATGGTTAATCAATTTAACTATCAACATGGTTTGGTATTAGAATATAATGCTTTAAACATTAAGGTCAAGGAGATATTTCAAAAAGAATGGGATAAATTTAAAATATTGACAGATTTAAAAGGGCTCCCTGACATGACGCCTAGAGTTATTTATAAAAACCCTAGGAATATTAAAAGTATTTTAGAGACAGGTAACAATATTAAGAAAGGGGATAGATCTAACACACTGAAATTAGGCACATATAAATGTGGTAGGTGCAGGCAATGTGAATTTGTACTAAATGAAGAAAAAGTATTCTTGGAAAGCAGACACACTTGGATAAAAAGTAAGGGTTACTTTAACTGCGAGTCACAAGGTTTAGTTTATTTAGTTATATGTACAAATTGCACTTCTTTTTATGTCGGAAAAACCGAGAGATCCTTGAAAAAGAGGATATATGAACATATATACGACATAAAAAGTAGAAAAGAAACTAACGCACTCTACAGGCATTCACAAGTATGTGAGGATTTTAGGTATAGATTTTTTGTAATTGATCAAATAAAAAGAGACCTTGGGAGGAACAGGTTGGCTATAAGGAACTGTGGTGGCAGATACATTTGGAAGCCAACAAAACCCCAGGACTGAATGAGTATATTTCTGTTAAACCATTATTAAAGTTAAAAGCTGCAAAATCTTGACAAATGTAATTTTGAACATGGCCACCAGATGGCAGCATTCCTTTAAGTCTATGAAACCTAAATGAATTTTACATATACAATTTAAATGATTGAATAATATTACAAAAAAGCATTTTAGGATCGGTTTTTAAGTCATTTTAACAAAGCATTTAATTTGATATTGATTTATTTAGATAAAGTTATTTATTATTAATGGTTTTTTAACATTTATTGAAGATGACAAAAGGTTATATTAACTTAATGGATTCTGACGTCTTTTTACTATGCACCTGATTACATTTTTTTAAAAAAGAGAAAGCATGATTGGTTCTTCTACTAATTTATTTGTATATAAAATCATTTACGACCAAGTCACATGTTAAATCTGATGAAGTCTTTGATAGCATGGTTTTAATAGCGTTAATTTATTTGTTTTTTAAGTGAATAAAGTGTTCAGCTGCCTGATTCTCCTGGGACTTTCTTTTCTTTTTGGTACGTTGTATTCGGAAGTTCCTGCCGTGAGTGGTTACTAATTATGAAAAAATACTGGGTGTTTTTTAAGAGCAGCACAAACGTCATACAAATTCTGGGGGACGAACCCTACTTTGTAGACAAAATGGGGAAAAAACTGAATTTATGTTTGAACACAGTACAATAGATAGGAACCCATCTGAAAAGGGCACAACAAAGTGTGGATGTTGCTCTTTTTGTAAATACATTTTGAAAGAGAAAATTATAAGTATACCCAACAGGGTGAATCAAGTAATTTTCAAACCTGGAAATTGTGCTACAAAGGGGTTAGCTTATTTGGCAGTTTGCAACACCTGTAAAAGCTTTTATGTGGGGAAAATGGAGCGACCATTAAGGAAACATATATATGAATATGTATGCAATTGTACACAAAAATGATAGAAATGCTCTATAGACATTCATTAGAATGTTTGGGATGTAAAGGATTTAAATTTGGTATATTGGAAATTGTGCACAAATCATTAAGAAGTGGTTGGTGAGAAATGAACATGCATGAGTTAAAGTGGCAATTTCTTTCTGTATTAAAAATGAGAGCTTTGAAATTATAGATAGTTTTAGAGCTTGTTGGTTTTAACTGTTAATTGGAGCAATTACAAGGGTAATTATTCAATGTATTTTATGTATTTAAGATGGGGAAGAGGGTATGTTTTTTATTCTGAAGAAGTGTTTGTACTGACCAAGACGAAATCGCTTAATTAATTTCGTTTGAAGCATTGTTCACAGTTTCTTGGATTTTTGGGCTCATCAAATCAGTTCATCCTGTTGTTCTACAATAATTCAAACAATCTACATCAGACAATTTTGATATGGCCTGAACAGCTTTATCATGGAGTAAGGGAGTCAGGAGCCAAACCCAGAGCTCACAGTCAACATCATATTTTCTACATACCCTCTCAAAAATATGAATAAAGCTATCAAAGTCATCCCCATCCCTGTACTGAGGAGAATGTTTGCTCGCCTTTACAGCTTCTGGGGTCCGATTATTCCCTTCCCCATTACCTCCATGACCTTTTCAAAGGGTAAGAAGCTCCACTTAATGCTGGTGCTGTCTCTCATTCTCCCCATGCTGTCTCTCATTGTCTTGGGTTCCAAACACTTCAGTCTCTCATCGGTCTCTAGCCGTTTGGTCTCCAGTTCATACTGATGCAGTTTATTTTCAGCCTCCAGTTCATATCAGCATTGTTTCTCCCTTTCCTCAGCCTCCAGGCATTGTATTCTCTCCTCAAGCTCTAAGCCCAGCCTGTCTAACTCCAGATGGATTCTCAGGCTCTCTGAAGAAAAGGTGGACTGCCCTGTCCTGGCAGGCTGCACATCACCAACACCAAACTGGATATCCTTTGAATGGTTGCTTTGAGCTGTAGCTGCAACCAAGGCTGAAATCATTGCTTCTTTGGTCAGGTTCGTATGCACCAATAGTCTGGGTTCACTTTCCTTAGCCAACTGGATTTTTGTCAGCTTGCTAAAATCTTCTACTGACATCCTTGCCTGCTTTGCCTTACTAGCTAACTAAAAAAAATAAAACTGTGGTGGATTGAAATTCTGAATGTTTACCTTGTGACTGTCAAGAGTGCACACCTTAATGACAACTACCCACAGGCTACTGGAATCCAATAAAAAATCCCACTGCTGCTACCAATTAAATGTGACATCCGGCTATACTCCCACCAGACTGACAACAATAAAATGTGATGTCCCCCACTATCCAGGGTCAGTAACTAATGAGCTTCAATCCTCACTACTGACTCCAATGTGAGACTGTCACTTAAACAGGAGTAATATTATACAATTTTCCCCTAACACACAGCAGGAACACACTCAATAATCTGGGCATGGACTGTATACTTCTGTGCACCCATAATGTAACTCCTTATCACAGACTTCAGAGCATTGTGTCCCAGTTTAAGACCTCTGATACACTCACACTCAAAGTAAATTTAAATCTCACACATCCAAACACTTCTGGGAAAGCCTGACACAGATTTCTAGCTGTGTCCCTTCCCCAAAATAATATGGTAATCCTGCCATCAGAGTGTCTTTATGCACTTCTAAAGGCATGCCCGTTTATGAAAATTAAATATCAAAATAAATGATGGCTACAACCAGAAGTGACCAGGCCTTTGAGGTGACCTGGGGAGTATCAAACAGGTATAAGTACTCTCTAATCTCTAAAGAACACACTGATTTTCAGCCACAATGTAAAGTAATGAAAAACATTTAATAATAAGTAAAATTATTACAAGAATGTAAATCAATAACTTTCAATAAACACCAGTATTCAGTCACCAGAAATATAAAATTAAACTGTATGATAGGAGTCTATCATTCTAGAAAAACTCAATCTGAATAACTAAACTTTTCTAATCTAATGAGAGAATACTGTCCCTGATCTAATCTAAAACATAACAGCAAGGCAAAGGTAGGCTTACAGTTTTTGTGAGTTCTCTTTTCTTTGGGTATCACTGCACAGCTCTGTAACTAACTGTAACTCTTCACAAACTATTCAGCACTTGACTAACTGCTCAGCTTAATAGCCTCAACTGTCTTTTTCAAAATATAACAGTCAGCTGTTTGAAAAAGTTATTTTTTCTGTCAATCAGCTGTTCGAATAGTCACCTGTCAACAAGGAACATTCTAATTACATCATCTATTTTATTTTACATTTGTTAACTGGGAAAGTCCGACTGGACACATATCCATTTTCAGAGGAGGCCCAGGGAGAAAAGCTCCACTAGCATGTCATAAAGAAATTACACAAGAATATCATGCAGAGATATAGTTTCCATAGAAACGTAAGTTATGTATAGATTAACAATTCCTTTAGTAAAGTCAGCATACAGCATTCTAGAAGTAAGGTTTATATAGAATATAAAATATAAGCACAAGAAAAATTTTTTTTTGTCTTTCTAAATTATGAGTACTCTCAATATTTTATTACAGAAATAATCAGTGATTATTAAGCTTTACAGTGAAAAAAATTAGGGGACCTTTAGTAGAATCCTTGAACATGGTATTGGTGCAAATTAACCTGGAGAGAAGCATGAACAAGGCCAACTGTTTGAAAAGTGGGTTCTCAGGAGTTTCTTAAATTGAATAGTGGAGGTAGTGGAGGTTATTTGACTTGGTAGTGAGTTCCTGATTTTGGCAATAGTGCAGGCAAAGAGAGATTTTCCAGAATCATTTTTTGTGTCTGATAACGCTTATTAGGCTCTAAAAACTAGATTGTAAGGCTCTGGTAGGGATGTGGGGGTTAATTATATTTTGAAGTGCAGGGTTTTTTTCTGGAAGGTAGAAGAGATTGTGTGTTATTGTAAGTTGATTAAACAGAAGTAGTTGAGGTAGCTTGGGCCAATTGAGTTGGTTAAGGGTGGCACAGTGGTGGGATTTGTATGATGTTTCAGTAGCAAACTTGGCTATTTTGTTATAACAAGATTCCATTTTGTTCAGATCACTCTGGCAGAGATTAGTAAGGATGGGAGAGGCATAGAGAAGGATGGATAAGAGATGAGTTCTTGCAATAATAGCTTTGGTTTGTTTAGTTATAAAGTGTTTGTTCCTATAGAGAAGTCCTAGTTTTTTATTAACTTTCTTAATGGTTTGTGCTACATGGATGTCAAATTTGAGGTTATTGTCTATTTCTACACCTAAAAGTTTAGGGGAGCATAACCTGGGCCGAAAAGAATTTATTTCGTTTTTTGGGGTTAAGAATAAGTTTGATGTTTGTGAACCATGTTTCAGTTAGAGTAAAAGTGTTTTGGGTGAGGATTTGCAGTTGTTTAAGGTGGGGGCAGCACTTATAAGGGTGGTGTCATCTGCGTATTGTACTACTGATGCTGTGAGTGAGGAGGAATTGATTTGGCTGATGAATAGTGAGAACAATAGTGGGCCAAGGATAGATCCTTGAGGGACACCTATGGATACTGGTAGGAGGGGGGACAGCGGGTCATGCCATAGGACTGCTTGCTGTCAACCAGATAAGTAGCTAGTAAATCATGATATAGTGGAGGTGCTGAGGCTTAGGGTAGATAAAGTTTGGAGAAGAATGTTATGGTCTACCATATCAAAGGCTTTAGATAAGTCTAAGAAAATGGAAGATATGGTACTTTTTCGTTATCGGGGCAACACTTTAAATGCGATCTCTGAGCTCCGCATTTAGTATATTTTCATGTCTTCTAGGTGTTAATGTCAACATGCGTGTATAAAATGTAGAAGTCGCATCTTCTTCTCTAAATATTATCCATTTAGCACATGTTTACAGTGACTCCTTAAAGACAGGAAAATATACTGCATTCGGACCTTAGCAACCACGTCTAAAGTGTTGCTCCGGTATCAGAAAATCTGAGAAGTAATGGATTTATTCATTATTTGTATTACTGTAAGCCTTTGTAAATCAACAACAACAGAAATTATTTCAGTATACTTATTTGGCATCTTTTACCTGCGAAGATGCCATTGGAATTATACAAATAGATGATTTGTAGTAAGCGTTTTTTTTTTTTTTAAGTAGCATCTGCACATTTCAAAGGGTTTCTCTGGCAATGGAATTAAGCGTTGCTAGGAAGTTCAGGTGGCAAGTTATCATCTACGTAATAATTATAGCATAGGGGAAATTAAAGTAATTGTAATGTAAAGTTACTACAAAAGTAAAGAAAGAATGCATACCACATTTTAAAAATTATGAATGTCATCCACTTTCGAACACGGAGGTGCTGTCTGTGATAGCCAATCAGCTCATGAGTTGTGAACTGCAGGCAGGAGATTTACAGTACAACACTTTACAGGTACATAGTTACTTTTAATTTCTTGTATGGCAAATATAATGACATTAGGACACTAGTAACAAAAAAAAAAAACTTACGTTAAACAGACATGCTGCATTTACTTTCCTTTTTTCATTTCTCTGTTTGTTACTTATCGGGGCAACACTTTCAACGTGATCGGTCAGCTGAAATGCAGTACCTTAACACATCTGCTAACCAGCTGTGTGGTAAACTTAAAATTAACTTATTAAAAAATATATATATATTTTTAACACAAATAATTTTTACACATATCTGGTTAACAGACATGTTAAGGCACTGGATTTCAGCTGAAGGATCTCGTTGAAAGTGTTGCCCCGATAACATAAAAGTACCTTAGATACAAATCGTCCCTTGTTTCTCTTATGGTTAACTATATCTGTAAATGATAGTAATGCTGTGGTGGTGCTGTGGGATGGTCTAAAGCCATGCTGAGTTTTGGAGATTACGTTTGTAAGAGGTACTGAAGTAGTTGGTGATGTACAACTCTCTCTAATATCTTGGATAGAGTATTGCGATTGGGCGGTAGTTGGTGAGTTCTAAGGAGTTGCCCCCTTTCTGTAGTGGAATAATGTGTGATGTTTTCCACAGGGTGGGGACTTTGAATTCTGCAAGTGACCTGTTTATGAGGATGGACATGGGATACGCTATGGAATCTGCTGCTATTTGAAGGAATTCGGCTGGTAGGGTATCAGCAGCTAGTGTGGTTGCTTTGAGTTTCTTAAGGAACTTTGAAATAATTTTAGTGGGTACAGGGTGTAGGGAAAAGTTGGTGGTATTGTTTTGAGTAGTAGGGTGGGTTTTGCTAGCACCCGGTATAGGGCTGCTAGTGGTATTGAGGGCATTGGTAAGGGTTGGGACGGTTTCGGTAAAGAACTTGTTAAATTGTGTGGGAATGTTGTCATGGTTGTTTGGTAGTACTGGGGTTGGGGTGGTGCCTTTACCTGGGTGGATTATGCCATTTATTGTAGCCCAAAATTTCTTAGGGTTGTTGGCATATTTTTCCTGCATGTTTTGTAGTAGCTACTTTTGTCTAGTTTGATTTGTTTTTTGGCTTTGTTTCAAAGTTCTTTGTAGGTTTGCCTCAGATTACTGGTTTTGTTCTTTTGATATTGACTCCAGGCCAGATCCCTCTCGTTCATTGTAGTCTTAGTATCTTTAGTTAGCCATGGAGCATAGTTAGCTTTTAGTCATATAGTTCTGGAGGGGGCATGACAGTTTAGGATTTGCAGGAAAGTGGAGTTAAAGTACTATATGGTGTCATCTAGAGATAGTAGATTTAGGGATGTCCAATTACAGCTTTGTAGTGAATTGATGAAGTCAGTTGTTTTAAAGGTCTTTTTGTTACTTATTACTCTGAGGTTGGGTTGGCTTATGTAATGGGGTCTGTTCCAAATTAGGTAGGTTGGTTGATGATCACTTAGACTGTCAGGTAGACAGCCAGAGTGCCATGCTAGAGTGGGGTCAGATAACAGAATCCAGTCTAAGATGCATTAACGTTTTGAGGTTTTGTATGTTCTGGTTGGGGTGGATATAATTTGGGTAAATCTATGGAGGTTAATGTGGGTAGTTGGAGTGTGGCTAGAGCAGTTCAGCCAGTCAATATTAAAGTCACCTAATAGTGCAGTTTCTTGTGGCATGGAGTTTGAGATCCAGTTTAGCAGGTTTTCCATTATAGTAGTGTTATTGCCTTTCCAAAGTACTTTAGAACAACAGTTTCCAACCTTTTTCGCATCAAGACTAGTTTCATGTAAGACATTTATCCATGGACCAGACATCATATGTGCATAATAAAGTCATAATATTTATTTATTTATGTATTTATTTGGCGTTTGTTTACCGTGAAGGCCCGACTGAACTAGAAGTCCATTTTCAGCCGAGACCCGGGAAGAAAAGCTACAAAGTACAATAAAAAGACAATTGGCAATAATTACAAAAAAAGTGTACATTCTGCTTAATAGCATAACATTGATCTACTATGGTCGAAAGGTACGTAAACCTAATGGCAACCTTATTGACTTTCTAAGTTTATAAGAGCAATATTTAAAATGTGTCCCTATAATTTGGCTCTGTCCAATACCTCTGAACTGTACAAATTATCGCAGAATGTCCAGATTTTTTGCCCCATATATTTGTTTTTTTCCTCATAAAATTGTTGTTTTCTGGCAAATCTCTGGCAGATTATTGAGGTTTGAAGTCAGAAAATAATGACAAACGGATGAGTTTCAGACTCCATACCCTTCAGAAAATACATGATAATGCAGAATCTGTATTTCTATCTACTTTCTAAGTTTGTAAGAGCAGTACTTAAAAGTGTTCCTATTTTTAGGCCTTTCTCCCCCCCATTATTTTTGGCTTTGTCCAGATTTCTTGCTCTAAGAGATTGAGAGATATGTGTCCAGATTTATTGTGCAAGATGTTGAGTGGTATGGCTGAGAGGTACGTAAACCAAACAACAACCTTATTGACTTTCTATGTTTATAAAAGCATATTTAAAATCTGTCCCTAAATAATTTTGGCTCTGTCCAGATTTATTGTGTAAGAGGTTGAGCGGTATGGTCGAAAGGTATGCAGACTTCATTGCTGCTGCTGCCAGGAATCACTCACTCTTTTCTCTCTCTCTCTCTCTCTCTCTCTCTCTCTCTGTCTCTCTGTCTCTGTCTCTCTCTCTCTCTCTCTCTCTCTCTCACACACACACACACACACACACACACACACACACACACACACACACACACACACACACAGTCTCTTTTGCATTCATGCACACATTCCCTCACACAAGGTTGTTCTCACTCTTTCTCTATCTCTCTCACACACAGTCTCTTTTGCTTTCATGCACTCATTCACTCACACATGCAGAGAGAACACACACACACACACACACACACACACACACACACATACACATGAACTCTTCTGCTTTCATGGACGCATTCACTCACAAATGCAGATAGAAACATACACACACACACACACACACACACACACACACACACACACACACACACACACACACACACACACAGACACACACACACACTTTTTTTGGTTTTCTTGACTTTTATTTTACACTCGCTACATGGCAAAAGCGTTGCTTAGCGAGTGTAAAATAACAGCTCGATTGTTCTCACTGTTCACCCTCTTTCACACACACACATACATCCCTCTTTCATGCACGCATTCAATGACACATGCAGCTAGACACAGAATCACATTCATACACATACATATACACATTCACTTTTCCTTTTACTCTGTGCCTGGTGACACATACCAAAGGATCCATGGCCCAGTGGTTGGGAACCGCTGCTTTAGAATCTCCCTCTCAAACATGATCAATTAGAAATGCATGAAAACATTGACAGATTTTTTAAACATTCTGGTACAAAGGGAAATATTCAACATTTTAAAAACTTATTTACATTTTCACAATTAGACAAGCTGGCATACAATACAAGTTAATCTGAGAATATGCACAAATCTCCTGCCAGACATGCTAACACAGATGACAGTGTTTTAATTTTCTTCACAGTATAAATAACACCTCAGGTCTTCCTTGAAAACAGGCTACTAGACTAGAGGGACTAACCTGGTCTAAAATAATAAATATATAAATAAAGTAAAAAAAAATGGCATATGTAGCTGTGGAGGGGGTGTCTTCATCTAAGGGGGAACTGGATGTATGTAAGTGACCAAAACATAATTTGCTATATAGCAGACCTTTACATGACAGCCATTCTAATCAGATGGCCAGATGGATGTAACTGAATATACTATTCGCAGCATGTAACTGTGATGTATGCCTTGTTGATAAGGAAAATAATATAGTACTATTAGTTATATGATCATTGATCATATCCTCTGGTATGCATACCACATTCTTTACTTTATTTTTTTATGTTTTACATTTGTTTACCACGTTAAGTCCACTGGACACAAGTATCCTTTTTCAGGGGTGAGGCAGGACCACCTATTTTAAGTGACTTGCTTAGAGTCACACAGTAGGTAATGAAACCATGTACCCTGGACTACAGGAAACAGCTTATTATTAACTCAAAGCCATAACCCTTTGCTCTAACTGACAGAGGTATTGACCTGTCAGTTCATTCAAAGAAGTAAAGGGGAAACTTTACATTTTAGAACTGTATGATTCATTTAGTACTGTGTGGTCCATTTAGTAATATATTATAATATTATAATATGTACTAATCTACTTCAAAGTACAGCTAACTGATCTTGTGTTACTGCATAGCTGCATATTATTTTATGAAGCTTTTATGATTATACTATAGTTCTTTTTTAAGAAGCAGTTTACTGAATCCACAAGGAAAACTTCTTTGCAATAGGAAAATCCCATCATACTCTTTTTGACAAAGACCTTGGGGAAACTACTAAAAACTACTTCACCAGATAGGAAACAACACTCAATGGTTCCCTATAGACCAATCAATACAGCAATTTTAAAACTGCGCAACATCCAGCTATGTAATAAAAGCATAAATTGCCACCTTTCTACTTTTTTGACCCTTGATTTGAGAAGCAGCAGCTGCCTTTTTCAGAATGAGATGTAAGAAAAACTAAATTCAAAGGCATGCTGATTTTGGCAATTACTCATGAAAAGCTGATTTCAGCAATTACTCATGAAAAGAGCACAGTGTTTGACAATAGACATAATGGTGTTTCTGATGATGTAACATCCTCTATTGGTGACAGCAGGAGTAATTTTCACTAACGCCTCCATTCAGCTCCTGATCAGCATCAACAAGTCATGTAGAGACAGTTCTTAAATCCAACTTGAAAAATGCATCTCACTTTGAAAAGCAAACTAGTGATTCAGATAATATAAGGTCAGAAATCATGTAAACATTTGCATATGTGAGAGGAGACTTCTGATAATGAGTATTCCTTTTTTTTTGGTATGTTATATACATACTTAAGAAACAGATTTATAATGCTGTTTTCACAACTCTGACTTGAAGTATTATTTCTGAGGAATTTTTGCACTGGGGCAATTAGAACTATCCTGTAGTATCCATCAACCTTATCATAAGGAATGAAAAGTGTGCATGTGTTTCTGCATCTATCATTCCATCCAAATCTTGGTGTACATAGAAAAATAAATAAATATATATATATATATATATATATATATATATATATATATATATATAAAGAGAGAGAGAGAGAGAGAGTCTCACATACATAAGTTTTATCAGACATTCTACTCTACGATAAAAATGCATTCTGTCACTGCCTGTGCAGCCCATTCCTTCTTTTTCTGAGGTGAGTATTTAATCTGTCTTGAAAGAAAAATATAGAGACACATATGAAATAATTAGTTTTTAAAATGTATATCTTAAGTAGAAAACTCACTGAACAGAAGCCTTTTTTGAAGTGAATGAAGGCTACTGTCTGCTTAAGTGACTTACACAGACACACAGCATTTAAATAGTTAGGGAAGGAATTAATCTCATGATTACAGTAAAGAGTATTTTAGCTGTTTATAATCATAATAATGCACTAAACTGACTAATTATCCTATTTTCTCCTTCACATTTACCTATATTGCTGTTATACATGATATCTGGTAGTTAATTCATCAAAGTTTATTTCCCTGTACTCCAAGGGTACACACATTAGTCCCCAGTTCTGTTTTGTCATTGTTTGTGCCTTCAGATAATTTGTGTACCTATGTTATTCCCAAGTTCTTCTCATGTGTATCATAGCAGCCTATTGGCTAACGCAGTTTGCTTTTCTAGCTTCATTGTATATCCTTTTTATTAACTTTGTCATGCTACCTTAACACAATTTTGATCATGCTCTTCATATTATTAAGTTTGAACAGGCCTTTGTCATTCTTTTTTAATCATGTCCTCCCATGTCCTCCTTTTGCTTGCATTGCACTGTACACATGGCTGAGCAACAGATACATAACAATCATTCTCCTTTCTTTCTCTAACGAGTAAATAGTTATCTTTTTAACTAAAAATCATCATTTTCCTTTCTGTTCCCACTTCAACAAATAGATTCCTTGAAGTGATTCCTTGTCTCCTTTATTTGATTTAAATGCTATATAAGGAGAAGAGACAATGATATGTCTGTTGACACCAAATTGGCCTGAAACCTGGAAATTAGCTCAGTGAGATACTTCTAGCTTTAATACCAAAGCAACCACAGACTGATGATTTGGTACTGACAAAAAAACAAAGCGAAGCCAAATGTAAAAACTGTTTATTCTCCTGGTACCTCGGCCTTTCACCTTCAAGGGATCCTTTGAAGTTGAAAGACCAAGGAACCAGGAGAATAAACAGTTTTTATGTTTGGCTTCACTTTGTTTTGTTCAACTTGTTTAGCAGTTTAGTGTTTATATCATGATGTGGCACTGACTTTGGCACATACCTCTCCACCTCTAAGCATCAGAATCATACTGCTGATCTTTGATGTCATTATACAGGGTCAAAAAGATGAGAAATGTCTTGATTTTCAAAATAAAAGGTCTCCAAATATCTGAGGCCAAACAGTTATTGATAAGTAGTTCTTGTACACGCTTAGTTTTCTTTTTTTATAATAATACTGGAACCTATACACCCATGTGAATAAAGCAAAGCACTTACATTATAAACACTATATAAACACTGTAACTGTAATGTAACTGTAATTGCACAGGTAATACATGTAATATAAATAGCAGTCACCCAACCATCAAATATCATTTTATTACTTATCATCAGAATGTCTCTACCAGATGCAACTAAATTTTACTTCAACATTCCTCTACCAAAACGATAGAGGTTCCTAATCGGTCAGGTCCAACATAATGATCAGTTTTACTGCATAAACATACAACTTTGTAGACCAAGTACTCAATATATTCCATTATGCAATGACCCCTCCATTAATATTCCAAAACGTGCATGCTGATTGGTCAGCGTGCACATTGTAAATTAGAATTATAGTAATGGAAAAAGGTCCGGTCCCCCAGACTTTTTCCATTAGTATAACCTTTTTTTTTACAGCAACGGAGAACGCAAGATCTCCATTGCTTTTTACAACCTGTTTCGCTATGTTAAATGAGTTTAACATAGTGAGACAGCTTTAAATAAAGCAACGTAGCATCTCCGTTGCTTTTTTTTAAAGCTGTCTCGCTATGTTAAACCCATTTAACATAGTGAGACATTTTAAAAAGCAACGGAGATCTTGCTTTCTCTGTTGCTTTTTTCAAAACTGTCTCGCTATGTTAAATGTGTTTAACATAGCGAGACAGCTTTAAAAAAAAGCAACGGAGATTATCCGTTGCATTTTTTAAAGCTGTCTTGCTGTTAAACTCATTTAACATAGTGAGACAAGTTGTAAAAAGCAACGGAGATCTTGCTTTCCCCATTGCTTTTGCCAACAGCTCTGATGTACTGTGTAAGTATACATATGCGCAGTACATCAGAACTGCCGCAGAATACCAGACAGCTGCGGAAGGGCAGCAAGGAGGCATTATACAATGCCACTATTTAAGAAAAGTAATCATTTTTTTTCTTAAATAATGTCATTGTATAATAGCAATAACCCACTTCTGGGTGTGGGTAATGCTGTATTTACCCATGGTTGTCTTTGTTTGGCCACTCAGGCTTCACCCTCATGACCAAACCACACCGACCGTGGGTAAATCCAGCATTACTCACACCCAGGCGTGGGTTATTGCTATATTAAAAAACTTTCCTGCATTCAAATGACTAAACTTTTGTCTACCATATCATCTCTGACAACATGCCTAAAGATGTTAAAGTACTTGTAGACCTAGTAATACTAACCATCTTCAAGCTGGTGACATATGCTGAAATCCTGACCTCCCCCCAGCCATTACATGTCACTTTTTCTTGTATTTGTAGTCATTTTAATGGCTATCTATATCATAATTAATTATATGAATTCATAATAACAAATAAGTCAAATACGAACTCTGGACCAACTTCTACCACACTAAAATAATAGCTACTACAGAGGCATGATCCAAAAATGACTCAGTTGTCAGCTCTATCCTTCAACAAAAATACACCCTGTTCAAAGATAAGATAGCAGACAGTAGGCAAGAAATCAAATTAACTGTTCTTACATACAAAGAAGCAGATCTGTAAACAAAACTCATTGCTGTGTCAAATACTACCAATAATGAAGACCTGAACTGGTTATCGCTACTCGTACTCCTAAGATATTTATTTCCACTCAAAAACATCAGATATCAGAGCAAAATCAACCCATAGCTTAATAACATTTTAGCTGAATGGGACACCTCATGATCTAAAAGATTTTAGCACACCAGGCCAGACTGCCAAGAGCTGCTTCTTTAAGTTTCTTTAAATTCATATTCATTACTACGTTAACACTGTCTACCAGTCTTTGCTTTTACCTCCTCCTTCTGCTTTTGTCTTTCCTGTCATCACTGTCTTCTCTAGTAAATCCTATCTTTGCGTTGTGTGAACAAAGTATATGAGTTCTACTTTTATTATTAGGTCTTCTAATGAAGTCTGGATTTATTTCCTTATGTTTTGACTGATTCAAACATCTTGCAGTCAGTGGAATTCTCAGACATTTCTCCAACTCTTTGGTTCAAAAGCATCAATTTTCCACTGCATAACCTTACTTATAGTCTTGTTTTCACAGGGGTATGTTTCTACTAGGAAAACCATAGCTTTGTCTATGTGGACATTTGTTGATAACGTGACATCTTTGCTGTTTAAAATCTTACCCAGACTTGCCATTTGCTGCAGTCATCATCTGTACGTATTGTTGAGCTCAGGAAAATAAAATATATCCCTGTATAAACTTCTTCCCCATTATTTCTAAAAATTTGAAACAGCTAGATGACATTGTCTTATTTTATTTTTTTTATGTTAAGAAACGTCAGCTTTTGCATATTCTCCTTTGACCCACATCAATAAGCTCTTCAGCTTTCTCATTTTCAATTAGAATTGCATCATGTCCATATCTGAGGTTGTAAATATTTCTTCCATCAGTTCTAATTCCAGCATCTGATTTGTCTAACCCAGGATTTGCCATGACACATTCACCACATAAATTGAATATGTGGGGTGACAATGTAATTATTTATTGTACTCTTTCCCCTTTCTTAAACCAGTCAGTTATTCCATGTTCATCTGTAACTGCTGTTTCCTGTTCTACATACAGAATCCACAGTAAGTAAATAAGGTGACTTGGTATCCCTATTTTCTGTCTAACAACTTGCACTGTTTTTAATGGTCTACACAGCCAAAGATGTTTGAGTAGATAGTGAAGCAGACAGTAATATTTTTTCTTGAACTCTCTTGCTTTCATTATTATCCATTAGATGCTGGTGATTTTATCTTTGGTATTGCTGCCTATACAAAAAAAAACAGCTTGTACATCTGTCATTTATCATTCCATAGACGTCTGGAGTCTACCTTCCTCAATCGTTAATATTAAATATTATCTTCCTAGCTTGTGAAACAACTGCAGTCTTTAAATAATTTGACCAGTTTTTGATACTCACTTGTTTTAGAGACTGGAATATAAACTGACCTTTTCCAGTGTAATGGCCACTGCCATTGCCATGTTTTTTAAACCTACTGTCAAATTCCAAATAACATTGTGACACTTTCATTTTACAGGATTTTAAGCAATTTATTTGGGATTTTATTACTTCCTATGACCCTGTTTAACTTAACTCTCCAAGGTGTCTGGCTCCAACTCTGCAATCACACCATTGTACACATTGTGACTTACTACTGACTTGGAAAAAACATATTAAAGCTAGAGACAATGCATTAAAAGACTGGAAGGCAAACCCTGCCAATGATAATAAACCTTTGTAATTCCAAAGGATAAAAAGAGATATGAAAAATAAAATCTAATACACTCAAGGTAAACTCTATCAAGGTTATACAGGAAAGGCATCTCCGTGAACCGAAACAATTCAGGCAAGCAAAAAAGAATGTAGCCACTAAGAAGCTATGTCTAAAATATGCAGCATGTACTTAATCTGATTAACTTTAAAGGTAATGCTGCTTCCCTACCCACTGTCACTGCATGCAGATTCAGCAGCACACAGCCAAGTAATCCTTCCATTCCCATGCATAAGTACCTGCAACATTCAGCAGCACATAGCCAATTAGTCATTCCATTCTCCTGTATAAGTATCTATAACATTCAACAGCTCACAGCCACTTTGTCCTTCCATTCCCCTGCATAAGTACCTGCAACATTCAGCAGCACATAGCCAATTAGTCGTTCCATTCTCCTGTATAAGTATCTATAACATTCAGCAGCTCACAGCCACTTTGTCCTTCCATTCCCCTGCATAAGTACCTGCAACATTCAGCAGCACATAGCCAATTAGTTGTTCCATTCTCCTTTATAAGTATCTATAACATTTAGCAGCTCACAGCCACTTTGTCTTTCCATTCCCCTGCATAAGTACCTGCAACATTCAGCAGCACATAGCCAATATGTCCTTCCATTTCCATGCATACGTACCTGCAAAATTTAGCAGCAGACATCCAATTAATCCTTCCATTCTCCTGCATAAGTACCTGAAGTATTCACCACGCCACTTTAAAAAAGTCAAAGCAATCACAAGTCCAAAGTCTTTTAGTTAAACTTGTCAGTCCCTACAAGTATTAATTTCACACAATCTGTCCCAAACTCCTAAAACCTTGGTAGTTGTACATTTAGTACATCTGTTGTTGAAATCTACATCCTTGCACTTAGGACCTGTTCTATCTGGGTCTATATTATATGTTCGAAAACACTTACCATCGAACACCTCTTCAGCGACCTTTAAAGAGTGAACTGCCATTACACGAAAGCCCGAATCAGCGATTCGCTTGCCCCATACAAAACGGCACATAACTTCTAACATTACAAAGTGGGGCTGTGCTCCCCACACCCCCCCTAACTAAATATACCAATTCTGAGATTGCACCATAGTGGGGAAAAGGGCAAACTCACTAGGACTGCCAAGTGATTTCCTTCCCAAGGAAAAAAATCGCTGATGCTGGCTTTTGGTGAAATGCAAGTTTGCTCTTTAAGGGTTGGTGAAGAGGTGTGCAATATTAAGTGTTTTCGAATATATAATATACACCCATTCTATCTTAAACAGCTTTAAACATGTACAGTTCATTTTGCTAACTAATGTTCCCCCTCCAATGCAGCTGACATTCAACCCATCACGTTTCAGGTTGCTAAAAATCTGCAAAGAATAACCTACAATCAAATTCTAGGTTATATTATCAAATATGATATCTTAACAGACAAACCACATGGGATTGACTAAAATTGCAATATGATTACAAGTACATACTCTCTCATCGGCCAGACTTTAATAATATGATCAATGAACTGCTTACCAGTGTAATTTTTATAGAAATGAAATGTACCTTTGAAAAAGTAGACCTTGCATCAGTGGCGGCTCGTGGCATCGGACTGCCGGACTGCAGCCCCCTCAGAAAAAAAGAAAAAAGTACCTTTTTGTGTAGGCAAGTGTAGCATTATTTATTTATTTTTTTACTGTGTCTCTCAGGCAAGCTGCAGACTAGTCTCCGCGACTCGTAGTTCCTTCCGGCCTCGGCAAGTACGCGCATGCGCACTTTAACCGCCTCGGGTTGCGGCGGTTTAAATAAAGACTTTTTTTTTGTTTTTGCTGCAGCCCGGTGAAGGAATTAAGGCATCAGTGTGATGCCCAGCAGTCTATGTGGTTCCAAACCTCATAGAACTGAAAGGGGTTCGGACTGCGACGTCCGCAGGCAGGGCAGGCACGTACATGACGTGCTTGGCCTAAAATGCTGCTGATTGGTTGTCGCTTTCTTCCCGGGCTTTATGCACTGGGAAAAGAGTGAGAATCAAACAGTTTTAGACAGTTAGTGTTGTGGACTGAATTGTCTGATCATCGTGATTGACTGAGTCAATCGCATTTCGCAAGGGAAGGATTTACATAGGCTATTCGCCTTTGCCATTGGAATTGGATTTCTATTTTTTTTTTTTTTTTTGTTATTTTGGGCGGCCTATATTTTGTCAGCTGTGTTGCAGAAGAACAAGAACTGAAGAAAGAAGTAGTAGAGTTAGAGTAGAAGAAGAAGAAGAACAGAGTAGAGTACAGAGTTTTCTTCTTGGTGGTATGTATTTATATATTATTTTTTATTGTCCCAGCCAACTGCATCTTTTATTTTTAACTGTCAATTTGTTTATATCTGAACACAAAACCTGTTCATGACACATAGATTAATTTCATTTAATCCTGACAGCTGCTATGAACAGAACATTACTGTAGACTCTTCAGTGTTTTTTTTTAACTTGATTTGCTTACACACAAGGCAAAATGAGTGAAGTCTGTGTAACATGAAAAAGTTAAACTGTTTTGTTGCATGCTTGTTTAAACAGAGGCCTGAAGTAAAAAAGAAAACCACTTGGGTTAACCAAAAAACAAGAAAGTAATGCAACTGAAGTGTGTGTGTGTGTAATGCCCCAGTTGTTATATCCTGGTGGCTAGAGAGAACAAATGGTGGTGGGTAGAGATAGCTAGGCTTGAACCCTGGACCCTGGATACAGGTGGCAAGGACCTGAATTCCCTATCCACCACCATTTGTAAAACAATGTGCAGATTTTTGCCTCATATTTGTTCTGTTCCTCATAAAATCTGTGGTTTCTGTATCTACATTTTTCCTTGCAAAGTTTGCAGTGCAGTGGTGTACTGGTAGCATTGCTGTCTGACAGCTACAGGTTATCTGTATTGATTCTTGGCTGGGGTGCCTTCTGTGTAGAGACTGCATGTCCTGCCATCTTACAAAGATGTGTCTGGAGTTTCGCTCTGCTGAAAATTGTCTTTTGTTCCAAGTCAGACTATTTTCCTGGTTAAATGTTTAAAAATAACAGGCATTTGAATTTCTGACTTCATATTCTTCAGAAAGTACATGGTAACACAAAACCGTTTATTCTAGCAGTTGTCTAAGTTTATAACATGGATATTTGAAATTTGTCCCTATTTTTGGGACTGTATTCCCCCATTATTGGCTTTGTCCAGGTATTTTGTGCTAAGGTTGAGAGCTATCTATGGTGAGAACTGAATTCACTGAATGTTTGGGGGCTGTATTCCCCCCATTACTGGCTTTGTCCACATGTTTTTTGCTAAGAGGTTGAGAGTTATGGTGAGAACTGAATTCACTGAATATGTTTGGGGGCTATATTCCCCTATTATTCACTTTGTTCAGGTGTTTTGTGCTAAGAGGTTGACAGCTATGGTGAGAATTGAATTCACTAAATGGTAGCCATTTAAGTTTGTCTTCCTCTCTTTCACAAAACAGCTGCTTTGGCATAGTGGTATGTTTCTCTGACTGTTTTGCACAGGGTCCCCTGGGTTAAAGGCGTGGCAGTAAAATGTTTGGTGGTAACACAGCATTTTTTCTAGCAACTTTCCAGCATTATACAAGCAATGTTAAAAATGTGTCCCTGGTTTTTGGGCTTTTGTCTCCCCCCCAATAAATTTTGGCTTTTTCCAGATTTCTTGTGCTGCAAAGTTCAGAGATACAACTGCGAGTCAAGTAGATTTTACAAGGAGCTGAGAGCTGCAGGGGAACTAAACTTTAGTGCTGCTTATTCGGAGTCTGCTTGCATTGTTAATAGCACAACAGGTAGTATACTTGCTTTTGATGCAGAAGGCTGTGGGTTCTACTCCCACAGTCGATAGATGCATTGCTGATACTGTACTGTGTTATAAAGGGGGTGGATGCTACAGTACTTTTTGTCGACGATACCTAGAGTAGTAATTATGAACCTGTTATCAGTTTGCCATACATTCCCTATTGCGATATTACCAGCTTATCATTTTTTTTAATGCATGCAACATAGGTAATTTATTCCTCAAGGGCAACAGGCACTTTATTTGTAGATGAATAAACAATGACATATAAAGTTGTTTGCTAGCAGCAACCTCTTCAATGTTACAGATTTCTTTAATGTGGAATTATTTAGATGTCTTTTACTACTTCAGATGTTGTGCATATTTACTGATACTGGTGGACTGTAGAAGGTTGAGTAGACTTTTATGATGGAAATGTTCTGAATTGGGTAGTTTTGTCATTGGTGCATGCATTTTGTTTCATTGTTTACTGGAAAAATGTTCAAAACAATAAATTTAAAATGCCCTCTAACAACTGTACTGTGTTGTACAAGGAATACAATTTAATACAATCGGGAATGTGTATCGAAGAGCATGTGTATGTTTCGTGTTCAAGGGGCCTATGATTTGAAAACAGCCCAAAAGGGGCCTATGATTTGAAAACAGCCCAATGTTAATCTTTATCTGCCACTGGCAAAATGTATTTTCTTTGAATGTGGGTTTCAATGCTGTTTCAATGCATGTGAGTTTCAAGGGCAGAGAGGTTTTAATGCTAAGTCTGTTTTTATTGTGAGACTGCATTGCTTTGTTTAGCAAATATCTATTGAGGTTTGTGCTGTAAAAATGCAAAATAAAACTTTCAAATGAAATCTAAATCATTGCAGAAGTAAAGCAGTATGCACATTACAGTGTTTATGGTAAATGGGGCAAAATAACCAAGGAATGGGACATTGTAATGGTTGCAGGGGGGGAGGCTCCAATCGACCATGATTTTGAGAGGGGAAGGGCAGCAAACTCAAACAGCCCCAGTTGAACTATACCTTACAGCTGTCCATATTTTTGCAGAATGAAAAGATATTTGCTTTTTATTTTTGGTTTGTTCCTCATAAAATGTGTGGTTTTCTGGCAAATTATTTAGGAATGAAGTCACTAAATGACAGACATTGAGTTTGATGTCATAACCTTCAGAAAAATGCATGCTAAAGCAAGACCTGTTAGAAATTCTATCAACTGTCTTAAGTTTATACAAGAGCAATTTTTTATACAAGAGCAATTTTTAGTAGTGTTTGTATGTTCCCCCAATATATTTGGCCTTGTCCAGATTTCCTGCATTAACAGGTTGAGAGGTACGTGCAAATAAATTGCTTTATAGAATTAGGCATATCCAAACCTCTCAATTGTCCCCGATTTTGGCAGAAAATGTTGCTCTTCCCCTAATAATCCCTCTGCAAAATGGCAATTTTGGAAGAAAACATGGAGGGTTTACAATTAATAAATAACTGTAATAATCAGTTATAGATTACTTTTATTTCAGAAATGCACGTAGATTCTTTTATTTTGTCAGCTGCTCAAGTTAGCAGTACTAATATTAAAACATGTCCCTTCTTTGAAGGTTCCCAGCTGTATTGTGTGGCTATTTTATATTTTTGCATCACATTTTTGGTCCATTTTTCATAAAATTGTGTTTTTTGGCAAATTAGTGGCAAATCATTAAAGACTGAAGTTAGAAAATAATGAAAGACATTTGAGTTTCAGATTTCGTACCTTTCAGAAAATTCATACTAATGCAAGACCTACTATTCTAGCAATATTTAAAAATTGTCCTTATTTGTGGGCCTTTGTCCCACTTCTATGTATGGTTTTGTCCAGATTTCTTGCTCTGAGGTTGAGAGATATGACAAATGTGTCAGGGCCATCACAGTCAGGCAGAGACATTTCAAATTGTGACAACTTGTTGCACCCCACTACCCCATGTAGTGACTGTGGATGTGTCCAAGCAAGGCAAGGAGCAGTTATTCAGTGTAAATGTGCAGACTACACCCCCCCCCATCCAAGGTAAACACAAGTACTACAATGGCTTTTCATCTGTCATTGATTTTGCAGAATGTTCTGGTTTCTGTCATATTTTTATACTGTTGATTTATGCTTATTATTATTCAGAAAGTGCCTTTTGCTCTATGTTTAAGTAGCAGTGCTTTAATGACCATCAGGCAAGCTTGTCTGATATTGTAAGATGCAAGTAAGTTTTAATAAGCAGTATTGCCAACATTGAAAGCCTTTCTGTTGTTGCCATGCAAACAATACTTACATAACTAGATAACGTATAAGCCTTGGGTATTGAAATGCATATGACAGTATTTGTAATAAATGACAGGATTACATTGTTAAGCTCATTACAGGCTTTACCTGCAAACTAAACAGAATGCTACTCTCTCATGTGTGGTCCATATCCTGTGCAGTAATCCTTTAAGCAATATATGTTGAGCTTGTTTCTTGTTTGCTTTTCATGTTTTACTTTGATCATGTTTTCCCCATGAAACAAGTAGATAGTTGTTGTCAGGCAGCATGTCTTTTTTGGATAAGAAACATTTTTATAAGTGGGGATATCAGAGAGATTGCTACTTTCAGCATGTTACTTGGTACTTTAATAAAGCTGAAAATAAATTATAATTAGAACTGGAGTGCAAGGAGAAGTGATTTGAGTTAAGTGCTGCTTGTTTTTCTTATACTTGAATTTGACTGGCATTCCAGTAATGTATTTAAAAAGTAATTTATTTGTTCATGCCTCGCATCCTTTTTGTTTCCATCTAGATATTAAGTAAGCTGTCATGAAGCCAATGGATTGAAATATTTTTTTTTCTTCTACACTTCATTTTGTCTTGATTGGACTCTCATAATGATGGTTTGGCACCCAGGGCAGCGTATTTAATTAAAGTTACAGTTTTTGTGGTTTTGAACATAGCTCCTCCCCTTTCTAGTTGGCCACACCCATTTCCATTGACCCCACCCATTAAGCTGTCTCCAGCAGCCCCCCCTTTGATTTGAAGTCACCAGCCACCACTGCTTTACATGACTAAGAGAAAAAAAATAATTTTGTTGTTTCTCTAAAAAAGTAAATCTAAGGTTTAAAACTATCTGTCAGACAAAACATTTAAGGTAGTAGATGAAAGTACCCAAAGAGAAACAAGTTATATATCCATAGGAGTCCTTCCTAGTTCAGTGACAAGCACGCACTTATTTTTACTTTTATGAATGTTTTTGCTGTTGCATCTACAGTAAGTTCATATCATCTGACATTATTCTATGCAATAATTGTATAAAAGTAAAGAAACTCTTTCATATTTTGGGACTGTGGAACTGGGGGTAAGAAATGAAATGATCAACCTTCATGTTCTTGAAATAATTATTACTGAATTTGTTAGTTTGTGGCACACTGATGGCTGGGGTCGTACAAAGTCAACTTACAAACCTGTATTCCTACAATCAACTAAGTCTAGTAGTTCTAAGAAAGTTCTAAATAACAATGTGCATATTATATCCCATGCAAACATTTCTAAAATAGGAAGAAGATAGGAAAACAAACAAACAACATGTTATAGATGACTATGATTGGGTTTCCAATCATAATCCCCCGGATTTACGAAAGCTTGCACAGAGTGCAAGAAGGGTGTAGGAGCTCACTCTGGCAATATGTCTGCTGTGTGATCCAGGAACAGCCGGCAGGGGCGTGCACGAGAGCTGCTAAAGCTACTCTTGCACAGACAGCATCATGGTATGCAAATTACCTCATTTACTGGTGAAAGACATGCAAATGAGGTAAATTTGCAATCCAGGAAACACTAACCTGTCCGTGGAAGATTAGTGTTAGTTGCAGAAATGTACTCCGTTGGTAACAGAGTACATTTCTGCAAATAGCTAAACGGAGCTATGACAGCTCCAAATAAAGGATGCATACAGTTGAGGAAGCATGCCAATGGCCAAATATAAGGCCATTGGCATTTTAAAATGTTTAAAAATATAAAAATGTAACTTTTTTCCCCGATCTCCGATGTTTAAGCATAGCGCAGCACCACGCAAATGTGCAGCGCTTATAAAAACAAGAAAATAAATAAAAAGCCAAAAATAGGCATTTTCACTAAAAAGCTTATTCTGCCATGCAGGTGAATGGCAGGCTGAAGACAACATGGCTACTGACTAGTGGTTGCTAAGGGGGGGAAGCTCAGTGTGAGAGATGTAACCATGCATTACTAGGCAATCCTATGCAAATGAGGATAAGGTTAGTGAATCCCAATTTTCCCCAGCATGTGAGGCATGCCACAAGAGTGTAAGATTAGGAGTAGGTGAGAAGAAGACTAGAATATAGGTGACATCATGAGGGGGTGTGTCAGACAGGCTGCAAGCTAATTGGAGTACAGTGGCTCATGTTTGCCCTGAGTTGCTCAGGATTGCAAAGAGGCGTGCCTACAGTTGTCCTATTTGAAAACCTCAAACCCAAGGTGCACACTGTTAAAAGATAGGAAGCTCCTTGCAAACATACACACAGCATGTGCAGTTGTGTGTATGCATGTGCGCGCGTGTGCTCGTGTTTGTGCTTGTTTGTGTGGCACTCCCCCCCCCCCCGGGCGAAAACAGGAAGGCAAAAGGAAGGAAAATAAGTAGAAGGAAGTTTACCAGGGACAACTAGCATAGCTGCCAGGTGAAATATATCAGAATCAGCCAATTACAAGACAGCAGACTAGCCCAGCCCAGCCCAGCACTTTAAACTCTGCAAACACCATTCTCCCCTGTTTTTTCTCAAGAACTCTGCAACACTGCAGTATACAAAAAGAGGGAAAGCTGAAAAAGTTTAAGTCAGATAAAATTTTAGGGGCTGCTCTTGTTATCATAAACCAACATGTGCAAGGTGCTGAGGGTGGTGATGTTGTGAATGCTGCTGAGCAACCCACACTGAGGAGACAGAGAAGTGTGTACAGACCCAGGGTAACCTACCAGGGGCTACATGAGCTGGAGATAGTGGAGCGCTATAGAGTGGACAGAGACCTCCTACAGCAAATTGTTGAGCTGTGCCGGCCACGCATCACACACAGAACCAACAGAGGGGAACCCATCACAGTGGATACCAAGGTATGTGTTGGCCTAAGAATACTAGCTAAAGGTATCTTCCAAAGACCAACTGGTGATATGATGGGGATTTCACAGGCATCAGCATCCAGAGTACTCCACCAGTTCCTGGATGCCATGGCAGCACCTGTTGGTGACCACGTATATTTCCCCAATTCCAGTGAGGCATTGGCCAGCAATATGCGTCTTTTCCACCAAATAGCAGAATACCCTGAGGTAGTGGGTGCAATAGACTGCATGCACATATGCATCAAAGCACCACCCGGTGAGCAGGGTAGGGTCTACATCAACGGCAAGGGATTCCCCTCCATCAACTGCCAGGTTGTGTGCGATGCTCAGGGCATAATAATGAATGTGTGTGCTGGCTGCCCTGGAAGCTATCACTATTCCCACATCTGACATCTGACGCAACTGTACCAGAGATTTGCTAATGAGGACATCCCTGATGGTCACCTAGTGGGGGATGCTGGATATGCACTGGAGCCGTGGCTGATGACACCCATCAGAAATGCACACACACCTGAACAAGAACTCCATAGTGAGGCACATGCACAAACTAGAAACATAATTGAGCTTGTGTTTGGGATGCTCAAGTCACGGTTTCGGTGCCTGGACACATCTGGTGGAGCCTTGCAGTACTCGCCAACTACATGCACCCAAATTGTTATGGTATGTGCTATGCTACACAATATGATCCTGCGGAAACAGCTGCAGTAGGAACAGCATGGGGCAGGGCCAAACAGCCCCCCACCATTGCCAAGGCCTGCACAGGCACAGCGTGACTCAGAGGAGGAACAACCTGAGCCTGCCCCAGTAGGCAGAAGGAGGCGTGCCCAGTATGCCCTGGCCTTGACAAAGAGGCAATGCATAGCACATAGACTGACTCAGTAGGAACCCTGGAAATGACACCTCTCTCTGACTCACACATACAGTAAAAGGGATGCCTAACTTGATACTACCTGTTTTCAAACATGTATAGGGAGTGTACTATGTGCATCCGACATAGGCAGCCCTGCAGCACCACCTGAGGCATGAGTGCCCTATTTTAAGCAATATAAAGCACTGCTAAGTACATTTTACCAGTATTGAGCATATTTAAATACAATTATGCATAGCTGCGCACCTCGCTAACCAGCGCAACGTCGAGCAAAGTTGGGCAACGTCGGGCAATGTTGGACAAAGTCGGGCAAAGTCGGGCAAAGCTGGGTAAACATGCTCACACCTGCTTTACTGTTCCTTAACCAGTCAGTTCTGCCCAGCAGGAAATTAAAAAGCAGTGACAGGGATCAAACTCAGGATACTGTGTACTATAGTCACAGTACTGAACCACTACGCCATGACAGCATTTCATTGGCGCAGACACATCTTAAGTCACTCACACATACCAGTTGAAGGGGGGGGGTCACATACCTAACAGTCACAGCTAGCAGGACAATTGTAGACAAACGCAAACACAAACAAATGCTGTATCATGCCTTATGAAGAGGCATATGATTAACTACCCCCCCCCCACCAGACCTATGCAGGCAGATAACAGCAGGCCAGGCAGTGTGATGTGGGTTGGGTAGGCTATGAAGTCACAAACTAATATGCATGTAATTGGAAGCTAAGGTCTGTTGTACAGTGGTATGCCTCAAGCCAGTAAGATAGGCAGCAGTACAGACTGAAATGGAGTACCTGACATAGCAGTGCAGGCCTAGCAAATGTGTATAAGTGTCAGATGTACTCCTCATCCTATGTAGACCCACAGTAACAATCAGGTGTGCCCCCCCGGGTAGAAATGTACAAATAATCGCTGTCCCCCTCTGTATGTAGAAATGTTGATAAGTCTATGCAAATTGACTCATAGAAGCCCTGCAGACACAGCGTGCTTCCTGTCAATGTACAACACAAAAGTGAGCTCTGAAGTAAAAACCAAATTGATTTTTTCACCCGCATATAGTATATATGCCCATAGTGGGCATGCTCACACACTTAAACAAATTTAGCAAATTTCAGTCAGCAAGCATTCTCACACACTTAAACAAATGAAGCAAATGTCAGTCAACAACATACTGAAAAGTCATACTGGGCATGCTCACACACTTAGGCCATGTCTGAGTACAGCAGTGGGCCATACATATCTGGCAGTTGCAGTTCTTACTCCAGACACATGTCACTATCCACCAGTCCTGCCTTGCGCACACAGTGATATGAAAACAGACCCATATAATATATTGGACCCCTGTCAAAGTCAAACTATGTAATACAAGTACTTAAGTTGTTCAAAGAAAGTTAAAATACAAAGAAGATCAATAAATCTCCAATCAGTATCATCAAGAAACAATGAGTACTCCTAACATTATCCATGCCAAGCTCTGCCAAAAATATTGCCAAAGATTCCATAGAGAACCATGAAGCTTTCTTTAGTTATGTCATAAATATCAATGTAAACCCATATAATGTTCTGAGGTAGTGCAAAGTGTAAATGAATACATGTACACGACTGACATTGCCAACATCTTGTCAGACAGGTTCATGCATATTTACCCCCCTCTCACTGACAAAAGGGCGAATTACCATACCTGGAGATTGTGAAAACCCAGAGATCACATATACAATGGTTAAACAGCTCTATCCAAACCTAAAAACATGGCGTCTATGGGATGACATGCTGTCCCTGGCTGTGTCATATGTGAACTCCAAAACAAACAGACCCTATACCTGAAGAGTCTATTGAGACTCACCCTCTGTGCAGGATATGAAACTGTTGAATGGGTTACAGCAACATTTGACACACTCCACAAGTGTTGGTGCACAACAGACCATGGGAACTATTGTCTTATAAGCCTAATAAGCCTGATCTGCAAGGCCATGGAGTCCATCTTTATGGAACTCATAAACAGAGCTGTTGGGAGCCTACAAACACCCAACTCTACCCATTTTGGTTTGGTCAGGGGAAGATCATGGTCCCTAAACCTGATAGACAGTTTTTAAGGCAGTTACCCAGGACATACATCAATGAAATGAGCTCCACATGGCCTACATACCTTGAAAAGCCCTTTTCCAACATCCCACACACATGTCGTATCCACAAAATCAACAACCTGTGCAAAACACGTATGTCATCTGATGGATTGCCAACTGGGGCACATATAGATCCCACAAGGTAAGAATTGTGGTCTCCCTGTTGGACTGTAAGCTGGTAACAACTGCTGTCCCCCATGGCTCAGTCCTGGGACCCCTCCTGTCTGGTGTATACTATTCAGGAGTACAGTCAAACACACGAGGGCTATGGTTAGCAAAGTTTGTGGATGACTGCAAAAAGGTTGTCATAATCGATGTTTGGGACAACAGAGACATCCTTAAAAAGGGTCAGACAGATGTGGTGTCAAAATTATGGCATCAAGCTACAGTCATACAAATACCACATAAGTGCCAACACCCTAAATATGGAGGTAATAATAAGGCATCTATGGACACATGGATAGTCATCTCTACTTTCAGAAACACATTCACAAAGTGGTTAGAAAATCATGCTATGTATTCCCACAAATTGCCAAAGTCTTTGCATGTAGGTCAAAGGAGGTTCTCTCTACTCATCAGTCATCAGACCCATCAGAGAGAACCACGACACACCTGCGATGAATCTGATGAGGCACCTTTAGCAGCTGGAAAGATCACTGAAGTACCTCAACAAGAGGATTACTGGCCTCAAACAGTTGCTCCATGCAACAAGACTGAAGTAACTCAGTCTGTACTCTGCTGCATACAGTCTACTCAGGCGATCTCTGCCCAACAGACAGGTCCATGTCCAATGCAGAACTAATGTACATGCTCTATCTAAAGTAAACCCAAGCTCACTTTGCCACATGCTCTAGGGATATAATCATCACAACAATAAATAGAACATGTTGGAGGGATACATTACTAACTCACAGACTTCCCTTGCTTTGGAACAGGCTCCCAACCTACATTAAGCTGAGTCCCTCACTGACACTCTTCCAGAGGAGCCTTGATGAGTGTATGTGAAACTGAACTGTCACATCATGGATCACTTCAACACCTCTACTACACAGAGGCATAGGGAAGTAACCCCAGGTGTGGTGATAGCTGCACACTCTGGCCATACTAATATATGCCTTCAGGCAGATAGCCTATTACCTACCTATGAACCTATATATGTAGGGGGAACACAGTATAATAAGCCAAAGATGGATGGGCAGAGATGTGTGTAAGAGGGTGACCATGACAGGGAGCCATCAAGGACTGTCCCACCCAGCACACATCTCAATGGCACAAAAGACATGAGGTGCACATCTCACCCACTGTATATAATAGCCACCAGTATCTGTAAGCATTACAGTGTATGTGGTGCATGTGCCTGCTGTACAGCATGACTGTACAATGAAGTGCACATCTACTATCTGTAGACATGTACCTGTCACATAGGTTCATAGGTATGTAGTAGACTATCTTCACAAAGGCATATATTAGCCTAGGCAAGTTGTGCAGCTTTCACCACCCCATTGGTTAGTCTCCTAAGCCCTAGTTCTAATAGTTAGTCACCTAAGCCCCTGGTGTGAATTGTCTGTTTACCATCCATTCATCAAGGTTCCTATTGAAGAGTGTCAGCGAGAGGCTCTGTCTGATGTACATTGGGACTCTGTTCCACAGTAAGGCAAGTCTCTGGGATGATACTCTATCTCACCAGCATGTTGTATTCATTGATGTGATGAGGTTCATATCCCTGGAGAGTGTAGTGTGACTCAATTTTGTTTTCCTTAGATGGAGCATGTTCAACAGTTATGTGTTGGAAATGGCTCTATATGTTAGGCAGAGTTTGCCTTTGAGTAGGCAGTATGCAACAGAGAACAGATTTAGTTTTTCCAGTTGTGTCGCATAACACAACTGTTTGAGGTCAGTAATCCTCTTGGTGAGGTACCTCTGTGGTTTCTCCAGCTGCTGGATATGCCTAGTCGAGTACATCCAAAATGGTGAATTGTACTCAATGATGGGTCTGATGACTTAAGAGTAGAGGGCCACCACTACCTCTTTTGATCCTGATGCAAACCTTTTGTTGATTAGGTGGGCCACATAGGATTTCCTAATCACTTTGGCAACATGGTTGTCAAAGGAAAGATGACTATCTACTTGTGTCCCCAGATCCCTTATTACCTTGTCAGTTTTTAGGGGGTAACACCTATGTGGTAGTTTGTGGGTACTTTGTTTTCCCCAAAGGGGATTACTATGCATTCTTTCACATTGAGCTTGAGACCATGATTCTGACACCACACATCTGTCTCATAGAGTTCCTTCTGGAGAATATTTGTGTCATCCGGGGAATCTATTATGGCAAACATTTTACAGTTCCCAGCAAACTTAGTCAACCACAACCCTCCTGTGTTGGCATGTACTTCTGAGAAGTATATACCAAACAGGAGGGGCCCCAGAACTGAACCCTTGGGGACACCAGTTGTTACCGGTTTAGAGTCTGACAAGTAGCCAGCAACTCTTAATTTGTGGGATCTATCTGTGAGCCAGTTTGCAATCCATCTTGTGATGTATGGATCTACGCCCAGGTTGGTGGGTTCATCTATGATATCTGACTGGGGAATGGTGTCAAAGGCCTTAGCGAGGTATAGGCAGGCTGTGTGGAGCTCCTTTCAATCATCTGTAGCCTGGGTAACTGTCTAAAAGAAATCCCCCCAGTTCAAGAGGCATGATCTGCATTTGACGAAGCCAAACTGAGTGAGTTCAACTGTGTGAAGGTTCCCAATGTCTTTATTGTTGACTTCCATTATGATTGGATCCATTGCCTTGCATATCAGACTCGTTAGGCTCATAGAGCAGGAATGCCAAGGGTCTGTTGTGGCCCCACCCCTGTGGAGTGGGAAGAACGTTGCTGTCTAACATTCTATGGGTACATATCCTGTAGAGAGGATGTAGAGAGAGGTGTAGGTATCCTTGATGAATATGGATACATCCCCGCCCTATGTGCTATGATCCAGGCTCTGCTGCTGGAAGGTATGGAATGAGTAGCATCCTGATAGTGCTGGTGTGCTCTCTGGAGCCTTGAACTAGGTTTCTGTTACTGCACAGATATCAATATTCTCCATACTGAGAAGTGCCTGGAGTGTGTGCATTTGGAGGCTGAAACTTCTGGCAATGAGCAGCATTTAGCTCACTTTGTGGTTATTTGTGTTGGTTACGGGGTTTGGTTTGTCCTAAGTGACTGGTGTTCCACACCTGAAGTCAATGCCTCATTGGTCTGATCCGACCATAAGCTAATTACCCTAGATATCCACATTCTGCCCCCACCCCCCATTAAGGAAACCATGGTAAAAAATTTCTCCAAAGCCAACTTCATGCTTTTTAAGACAGAAGTGGTGAACTTCATGACACCCATGCAGATGGACAATACAGTTACAACTACTGAATCCTACACAATTGCACTTTATAAGCACTTACATGAGTGCATGGATCGTGCTATCCCAAACAGAACCAAGACGCTAGCCTACAAAAAAAGGAAGCCAATCTGGTGGTCCCCTGCCATAAACAAACTGTACAACAGAAGGAAGAAACTGCTGCAAAAGAGAGTAAAATCCCATGAGTGTAGGAGCTCCCTGGCCAGCCTCAGTAAGAAGCTGCGACCCCTGATAAAATCCTCCAAAACTAGTTACGAAAACAAAATTGCCACTGATTATAAATATAACCACAAAGCATTCTATAGCTATGTCAAGAATCTCAATGGCAACACTCAGATCTGCTCTGTGTTACAGCACAATGGCACTAAATATACACACCCAACTGATATTGCCAACATCCTAGCAGATAGGTTCAGTGCTATCTTTATCCCCCTCTCACCCATTAAAGAGCCCATCTCTATACTGGATGAATTGTAAAGTTCCTGTAATCACGGCTGCACAGGTAAAAACCACACTCTCCAAAGCCAGGAACACAGCATCCATGGGACCAGACAACATCTCAGGCTGCGTTCTACATGACCTACAGAAGGAACAGGTACCCCACCAAAGTACAATGTTCAATCATAGCCTCACCTCAGGCTTTGTGCCTGCTGAATGGTGCACAGTGATGGTTATCCCACTCCACAAGGGGGGTGTCACCATGGACCCCGGGAACTACCGCCCCATTAGCCTGATAAGCCTGGTCTGCAAGGCCATGGAAAGTATCATCATGGAACTTATAAACAAAGACATTGGTAATCTCCAAACTCTGGACTCCACCCAGTTCGGGTTTGTTAATGGCAGATCATGTCGCCTAAACCTGATAGACTTCTTTGAAGCAGTCACCAAAGCCTTAGACAAGGGTAAGGTGGTTCACACAGCCTATCTAGAGCTTGCCAAGGCCTTTGACACCATCCCCCACTCTGGAATTATAGATAAACTCACTAAACTAGGTATAAATCCCTATGTCACAAGATGGGTTGCCAACTGGCTCACTGACAGAACCCACACTGTGAAAGTAGCAGACTCCAAATCCAACTTCAGACCAATGACATGTGGAGTACCACAGGGTTCAGTTCTGGGTCCTCTTCTGTTTGGTATCTACTTCTCTGAAGTACAGGCTAACACGGAAGGTCTTTAGCTAATAAAGTTTGCAGATGACTGCAAACTAGGAGCCATAATTGAAACTCCTAACGATGTGGACATCATACAAAAGGGCCTCACGGAGACAGATGCCTGGTGTCAAAGCCATGTCCTCAAGCTCAATGCCAAAAAGTGCATTGTCATCCCCTTTGGTAAAAACTATGTACCCATGAACTACAACATAGGCGGTAGTATACTTAACACCAAAAGTGTGATAAGAGACCTTGGGACACAGGTGGACAATAGTGTCTCCTTTGATAATCACATCACCACAGTAGTCAGGAAATCCTTCTACGTGGCACACCTCGTCACAAAAGGTTTCTCATCCAGAAAAAAAAAGGTCATTGTTCCCCTCTACTCATCACTCATTAGGCCCATTATAGAGTACAACACCCCTTTTGGTATGTACTTCACAAGACATCTACTGACAACTGGAAAGGCCGCAGAAATACCTCACAAAGAGGATTACCAGCCTCAAACAGATGCCCTACACAGACCGTCTCAAAAAACTCCAGCTTTACTCCATCGCACATCGCCTACTCAGAGGTGATCTCTCCCTAACATACAAAGCTATGTCAAACCCAGAGCTGTTGGACATGCTCCACTTAAAGAAATCCCAATCCCTCCGAGCTACACGCTCTAGGGACCTAAACCTTGTTACTACAATAAACATTACATGCCGGAGGGATAGATTCCTGTCCCAGAGACTTCACATACTCCGGAATAAACTACCTATATATATCAAACAAAGCTCCTCATTAGCACTCTTCAAGAAAAATCTTGATGATTGGATGGGAAATAGGAAATTCACGCCGGGGATCACCTCTGTGGCTCTACTCGACAGTGGCACACGAAAATAATTTTATTGGGTGGCAAAAGCCATGGTACCTTTTTAGGCTGGGCTTGTATAGTTCCCAGGGCTGATAGCCTAGTACCTACCTATGAACCTATGAACCTATGAACCTTTGAGCCTTGCCTAAAAAAAGGTAATATGGGGACAGCAAGAGCCTTGGCCAGTATTCAGAAGCATAGGGGTGACAGGTGCAAACCATATCTAGTGAAGCAATGAGGCATGTCTATCATGTCATCCCAGGCAGACAGTGACTGGATACCCTTTGAATGACACCAGAAGCTCAGCCAATTGTTGAAGTTTATCATCTTTCTGTTATATTGCAGTATCATGTAGGTGAAGGTACGATGTTACTCAAGGTCAGGGTCATACTAGTCTGGACTACATGATCATACAGCTACTATATATATATGTATATATATGTCTCAGATCATTCACACTGACATGTACAAAGACAGTGTCATATATGTACCTGTTCGGGAGTGATCTATGTGCTTGTGTTATGCGGCGGATAATAACACCTGATAGACGACTGACAGTAACCTTCCCCTTGTCCAGCCTAGTGAGTGGAACATCTGTGTGCCTGACTATGGAGTCACCTATTACTAGTGTATTGGATATGTTGTTTTGCCTTAAGGCCTGTTGTGAGGCACCCTGCTTTGGTGTATTATGTGTTTTTTGGCGTGTGCTTGGAGGTGCATGTTGCTTGCTTGTCTGCTTAGGAGGACACTCTCTCTTTTTCAGATTAATATTTACATTCTCCGAGTATGGTAATGTGTATTTATGTGTGTGTTTTGCTGGTGATTATATTGTAGGTCTATGTGAGACTGTTGGTGTTGTGCTTGTATGAACCTACTCCTCTTGACTGTATTGTCCAGTATTGGGTTAACAGAGCTTAGCCACTGGTTTGACCCTGTGTTTGCCAGCACGTGGTGCATCAACCCATATATGATATGGTCATTCCTATGCATACAATACACTCAAAATACACCTAGTATGATAAGCCTGCTGAGGTTAGCAAATGTGAAAAAAACTTTTGGGCAAACTGTCAGCGAGTAATGTCTGTATTGCAGCCTGTAACTCCATATTGATTGCTGAAGTGTAAAGAAGTACTTAGTTTGGATTAAGAACCCCGCACTTGTCAACTTTGTATGTGTGTGTCTGTCTCTCCTTGGGGAGAGAGCAACCTTTTTGGAGACTACTCACACCCCTTAAAAGTGATATACTCATCTTTGTCAAGTCTGATGAAGTCACCATCCTACAAATACACCTGTGGAAAGGTAAAAATCTCAGTAACATGTATAGCATGTTGTGTAAATTCATAATGCTTTAGTATCATAATGTAGTTAGGTAAGGGTTTGAATCCTGCACTTGCCAGCAGTGTGTGTCTCCCTGGGAAAGGAGCAACCTTTTTGGAGACTACTCACACCACTTAAAAGTGATATACTCATCTTTGTTAAGTCTGATGGTGTCACCATCCTACAAATATACCTGTGGGAAGATGCAATCCAAGTAATGCATATTGCATGTCATGTAAATGCGCGCTACTGTAGTATTATAATGTAGTTAAGTAGGGGTTTGAATCCTGCACTTGACAACTGTGTGTGTGTTTCCCTGGGAAGAAAGCAACCTTTTTGGAGACTACTCACACCCCTTAAAAGTGATATACTCATCTTTGTCAAGTCTGATGATGTCACCATCCTACAAATATACCTCTGGGAAGATGAAATCCCAGTAATGTGTATCATGCGTCATGTAAATGCGTACTGCTGTGGTATCATAATGTAGTTAGGTAGAGGTTTGAATCCTGCACATGCCAACTGTGTGTGTCTTTCCTTGGGAAGGGAGCAACCTTTTTGGAGACTACTCACACCCCTTAAAAGTGATATACTCATCTTTGTCAAGTCTGATGATGTCACCATCTTACAAATATACCTGTGGGAAGATTAAATCCCAGTAGTGTGTATAGCGTGTCGTGTAAATGCATACTGCTGTAGTATCATTCTGTATAGCACTTTGTGTAAATGCGTACTGCTGGAGTGCCATAATGTAGTTAGGTAGGAGTTGGAATCCTGTACTTGCCAACTGTGTGTTGCCACTTGCAAAGATTATGGAAAAATGGATTCATAGACAACTCATGCACCACCTAATCCAAAATCGCCTTATGGCAGACACTCAGAATGGCTTCCGTCCTCATCACAACACTACTTAAGCCCTCCTAGCCTTTACTAACACCATAAACCATAATCGCAACAATAATTATATATCCTCAGCCCTCTTTTTGGATCTTTCCAAAGCATTCAATATGGTTGATCACCAACTTTTAACCCACACCCTGCAAACATTCTGTCTAGATACTGGAGCCCTCCAATGGTTTCAATCCTACCTGAATGGTCGACAGCAGGCTGTCCTCTGGCAGAACAAACTCTCTAACCTTCTACCTAACACCCTTGGAGTACCACAAGGCTCTATACTAGGGCCCTTGCTGTTCTCCAGCTTCATTAACGACCTTTATACTGTCAACCCAAAAGTCAGCTGTATCCAATATGCTGATGACTCTACTCTGATTTGCTCAGCCACATCTCCAGTAGAGTTATGGTCAGCTACCCAGACCACCTTTAATACAATAGAAAACTGGCTTTCTGAACATCGTCTGATCCTAAATCCCAAAAAAACTAAAATGCTGTTATTTTCACCAACATGTAGGTCTACCGCTTTCACCTTTACCATAAAATCGAATGATGTCACAATATTCTCCCCTGACTCATCTACAAAACTATTAGGTGTCATCATAGACAATAATCTAAAATTTGACCTACATGTTAACCAAACTATCAAAACCATCAATAAAAACTAGGGTCACTTTTCAGAATAAAAGCCTTCCTAACCCCTCCAGCTAAAATTGCCATAGCTCACTCTCACCTTCTTTCAACCCTTCTGTATGCATCCCCTCTACTCTCGAATTTAAACAAGACTGCCCTTAACAAACTCTCAATTTGCTACAACCACATTGCCAGGTTTGCCACTGGGCTGCCTTTTAGGACACATCATTGCATTAATCTAAATCAGCTTGGGTGGCTTGAACTACCCAGCCTAATCCAGTATAACCAACTGATTATGGCCTATAAAAGCCTCTATAATCCGGACAATACTCCTGCACTTAAAAAATATTATCACTCCTTATAACAATCCTAGACCGCTTCGATCCTCTAACAAACTACTAATTCATACTAGCAAAATTAATAACACAGCTGGTGATTCTCTCTTTGCAAACTCTGTAAGTAGATCCTGGAACTCTCTTCCAGCTGATATTACCTTACTTTCCACCTTAGGTCAATTTAAAACTAGACTCAAACAACATTTGTCACTTAACTGGCTATGTCAATGTATCAAGCCTGGCTAACTCTCTCTAGAATGTGTAAAAATCTGTTAACCAGTTTACTGTGTAATTTAATTTAATCCTGACTTGTGCTCAGGATTAACTGTAACCTGTGGAACTTGTTTAACTTGCTTACTTATGTAATCTCTGTAAATAGTCTGTTTGTAATATGTAATGCTGGTATTATGTAATGTTGTATCTGCTTACCCTTGGAGCTTTTCTCCCCGGGCCTCCGCTGAAAATGGACATGCATCCAGTCGGACTATCCCGGTCAACAAATGTAAAATAAAAAATAAAATAAAAATAAATCATAATGTAATTAGGTAGGAGTTTGAATTCTGCACTTCCTAATTGTGTGAGTGTTCCAGGTGTGTAAGAGTGTGTGACACCATTGGTCAATGTAGAGTGGCTTTTGATTGTTCTAGTGTATGACATATCCCAATGACAAATGTATGTGCATAATGCATGTAAGGTAGCTGTGGGGCAAAGCCATATACATACATGTGACCTCAATTATTTCATAGGTGGGTACTCTGTTTCTCCATGAAAGCATCTGTTATCTTTGTCAGAGTGTGCTGGCGCTTTCCAGTCCTTAGGTCACTTCTGTATGCTTGTGACAAGCTTATCCACTGCAGTGATCCCTGGGCTACATCTTCTGTTTCAAATCCACTCATGACAGTTTCTGTTGAAGAGTGTGAGTGAGGTTTTATGCTTGAGGTATATTTGAATCCTGTTACAAAGCAAGCAAAGTCTGGCAAAGATGACTAATCATTATAGGTGTGCAACAACCTCTGTGGATCTGCATGCAAACCCTTTATTGCTTATGTGCTCCACAGAGGGATTTCCAAAACACTTTGGTAATGTGATTATCAAAGGAGAGATGACTAAACACATGGCTCTATGTATACATTAGTACCTGTTCCACATTTTGGGGGCTACTACCTATGTGGTACTCTGGTAATGTCTCTGTTATATTTTCTAAAAGTGGATAACTATGCTTTCTTTGGCTCATAGCTTTACAGCATGATTTTGACATCAGGTATCTGTCTCTATGATACCCTTTTGGATGATGTGTGTGTCATTTGGAGAATAAAGTATAGCCCACAGTATGCACTTTCATCAAACATGGGCAGACATATCATTACTGTGTTTGCTTGTACCTAAGAAAGCTATATGCCAAACAGGAGTGGTCCCAGGACTGAGTGCAGGTGAATACCACTTGTTACTGGCATAGAATTGTACATGGAGGCTGCAAATGTTACTGTGTGTCCTACATCTGTGCGTCAGTTGTCAGTCCATCATCTAACAATTGTTTATCATCAGTCTGTTGAGGTTATGTATAATACCAGAATGTGGGATGGGTATGAATTGCTGGTGAGCTGTAGCTTGGCTGTGTGGACCTCCCCTCCCTCACCTATAGCCTTGTTAACTGGCTTGAAGTCTACTAGGTGTAGGAGCCATGATCTGGCCTTTAGAGAACCTAAGTGGGTATGGTGCAGTGTTTGCAATTTCATAATGTCCCTGTTAATGAGTTCCATAATGCTGTGCTCCATAGCCTTCCAGATAACATTTGTCTGGCTTATAGGGTGAGAGTTTCCAGGATCTGTTGTAGCTCTATCCTTAATCAATTTATGTTAACATTTGCACTGGGTGTGATGAGGGTGGGCAGGATTAGGAAGAAGTATATTAGAGGGTCAGCCCAGTTTTGAAGTTTAGTAGACCAAGCCAGATAGGCAGGATTACATTGGTTTGTACATGTGCTGAGGAGGGTTGCAGAGTATATTGTGAAATAGATGCTAAGGATGAAGCTGCCAGGTAACAGGAAAAGAGGAATACCTAAGATGAGGTTTATGGCTGGGGTGAGGGAGGACATGCAGGTAGATGGTGTGACAGCGCAAGATGTAGAGTGCAGGAAGAAATGGAAACAGATGATCTACTGTGGCGACCCCTAATGGGAGCATCCGAAAGGAGACGAAGAAGAAGTTGTAGCTCAACCCTTGTGGACTGTGAACACCATTACTGTGCATCATTCCACAAGTATGTAACCTGTATAGAGGCTGCATCTCAACAGAGTGTTTAGGTGAGTGGTGACTTCATATGTCAGCTTGTGTATGACACAGCCAGGGACACTGTCCAGTACCATTGCCACTGTGGTTTGGACTTTGGTAAAGAGATGTTTTAACTAGAGTGTCTGTGAATCATCAGGTTTTACATTCCTCAGGTCTGGAAATGTGGCCCTTGTGTAACGACAGGGTGGTGAAATCCGCATTCAAACTGTCTGACAAGATATTGGTAATGTCAGTCAGATAAGTGTACTTTGTGACCATTTACATTAACAGTGACCCGATATGAGATTTCCCCTGTAGATCATAAACAACACTAAAGAAAGCTTTATTGTTGTCTTTGGAATCCTTGCCAATTTGTATTTTGAAGCTTGCCTTGTATTATTAATGAGGGCTTGTATTTTCCCAATGATACTGACCAGAGAGGTTATCCCTTCTTAGTATGTAACTCCTTTTTGGTACAACTTCACACCTTCTATTATATATTTAGTTTATGGCAGGGGTCCATGAGACTAATGCACTTTTACTGTATAAGTGAGAATTTCTTGTGTTTGTGATAGCACGGTCCATGCAACCTTGTAGGTGAACAGTGTGCATTACTAAAGGATTATGCAGCCGGGACAGTGTTAACCTTAGGAATGCAAACCAATGACAGATAGTAACAACAGCATCACCCACAGCACAGTGTCAACCCGTGTCATACACACACATGCGTACTCAAGTTCCAAAATGTGTGTAGTACAATGCATACTGGCCACCAATAGAAACTATGGAGTGTTAACACTGGCCAATACAGGGCATGTCACCCCGCCCATGTGTCCAATATGCATGTACATGCAGACAGTGCACCTCCATCATGATCACAAATGGACATCTGCAAACCTGTGTTGCACACACCCCACACTTACTGTCCACTGTATAACACATGCTGACACAACTACACACATCAGCCAAGTGGCACATGGGCAAACAAAACACAATTGGAATAAACAATGGTGAAAACAATACAACATTGCTAATTACAGCTTTAATGCATCATGCCTGCTCAGCTACACCTTCAAGGATATCATTGCACTTTACTGCTGACAACATGCTACACATCCAACCATTGCTATACTTTATTAAAGTTGCCTGTGCATCAGCACCATGTTAGCCTGTGCCTGCATCAATGTTACAGATGACAGGAAGTGGCACAGGTTTCATCATATGCACAGGTTGTGTTGTTGGTTTGCCAGAGGTCTACACTGAGGCATACAATCGACATATGTGTGTGAGTGTGTGTGTGTGAGGGTCATGAATGAGTACTGTTATGGGCCAATGTTGATGTCATGTGTGCGGGTATGTGTTTGCCCTAGGTTTCTGGTTTATGTGTGTGTGTGTGTGTGTGAGTCTGCCTGCAAACAGTTCCACCATGTGGTTGCCATATACGGGGATTTGTGAGAGAGCGACAGACTGTACCTGGCAGGCTTTACAGATCACCGTCTCTGGCCACAGATACGGAACCTGTGCCTGGCAGGGGTGCTACAGACAGTATCAGGTACTAATCCAGATTGGGTACTATCCGAAGAGGTTGACAAATGTCCACTGGATCCAGGTCCCTGCTGGGACTGGCCAGAGCCATGTGCACGTGGACTGCTAGGATGGTCGATGGACTGCCCCCCCACATTGCTGGGGCTGGTACTGGCACTATAGGAGCGGCTGTGACTTGCTGGACATCCACGGTGACCTCCAGCTGGTGATGTTGCTGGCATACGTCCACGTCAACATCTCAACCGTCCTGCACTGTCCTGACACATGGACATGACATTGTGGAGGACATTCAATGTCTCACCCCAATGTCTATCAATGACCTCAGTGTAGTTACATATGGCACCTGCTAGGTCACGGATACTGTCATTTACAGAGGTGTAATGAGCCTTCTGTGCCATTAGCCCCTGTCTGGTGTACCGCTACATTTGTGTCTGTGCCTCCATGACAGCCTGAAACATGCGTGTGGTAGAAAGAGGTGTGGCACATCTGCCAGGGGCATGATGACCAGCAGTGCTCTGATGAGAAACCCTGAGCATCTGTCTATGTGGCACCATTCCAGACATCTGACTATGGCTGCTGTGTCCTGATACATGTGCCATAGATACCACACTGTCCTGTCCAGTGCCAACCATACACTGTCCCTCAGTTAAGGGCAATGGTGATGATGGATGTACAGGCAGTATGACTGTGTGCATGGATGGGGTGGAGACTTGTGTGCTGTCAATCGGTGGCCCAGAAACAGACCCTGACAAACCTGCCTGTGCCTCAACAGACTTATCCTAATGATCACTGTCTGTCTCAGTGACATCAGGTTCCCTGCTGTACTGAACCAGCCCCACCTTGCCACCTGTGAGAGGAAAACAGGAAACACACTTTAAGACCTGAACATGACTTCAGACCACATGCACACAAGCACACACGCACACACACAAAACTACACTCTTCCCAAAAGCAGACACACACAGCACCAGCAATCACAGAACATACACAGTAGCAGGTGATGGTGGAGTACAGTATCACAAGCGAAGAGTCATATCACACCTGTCAGCATGCAGGACATGTGTTGCTCAACAGCATGCAGTGCAAGTGTAGTCAATCCTTTTTACTAACAGTGTACATGGCTTTGATGCATGTGTTTTATTATTTGGTGATGGCCCTCCCCCTGGAACACAATGCATACATGGACACAACATTGCTTTGCAGGTATCCATAACCCTGTGATGCACTGTGCACCATAACTCACAGGTGTACATACCATTGCTGGATGTGTATCTGTGTGTCAGATAGGTATCCAATGCTGATAACAGCCTCTGTGTCTTTAGCAAATAATTGTCGACACGTGTTAATTGTGGACACATTTTTAGCACATGCATGATGAGTATTCACACAACATCATCAGTGGTGCATGGATAACTGATAGAATACCATCCGGCCACATACCCAATGTACGGTACATACGGTGAGTGTAGATCATATTGTGGACATGCCAGTCTCATCCATGATATGGTATGCTAAAACACGGCTGCATATTTAAACACTACACATACCCAATATCTGTCATATGACCTAGCCACTCAATAGCATCACAAGACATATATGTGTCAGTTGTGCAAATGGTGATTGGTATGCATACTGTTTAGAGGTGCATATGTGTGCACACACATATCATTATGGTGTATAGCAATGACAACTATGTGTAGTACTGTGGTTACAATAACCGGATGGAGTATAGTACCATAGGCCATCATCATGAGGCATCAGGTGGTCACTCAAGGCTACAAATGTTTCATAAACCAGCACAAATCATGTTGTGCCAGAACTGTACTACCGTGGCTAAATTCACCATTACACAACCAGTTGTTACGTGAGTTTGTAAGGGGGCCAATAAGGAGCATTCCCTCCCATGAATGTGTAGTGTGTTGCAGAGTGTTTAAATGCCCCAGGATAGGCCTCTACCCCTCAGGTATATTCTGTGTAAAGTGTGGATGAGATTTTGGATACTGGAGTGTGTCATTACAGAGGGTTTGGGAATCCTTTATGTGTAGCATGTTAAAATGTTCTGTGTATGACATGGATGTGTATGTTATGTGCATGTTGAGTATCAACTGTGCCTATCCAATGATCACTACAGCCTAGCCACATTTGTTTGAGATGGTCTGGGTATTGCATGTGTTTGAAGCTGCTAATGACATTAGTGAGATGTGCGTGCTCTTACACCAAACATGCACAGCATGCATTATGGGTAGGTGGGTTACATGTGTACATGGCCTACACATTAACTATGGCATGCACTTTTTATTTCTAATAATAAATGTAGAGCACACTCACCAGCATCTGTCCGCTGCCTTGACCTCACCCCAGAGGTACCTACATAGAGATGAGACAGTTTGTCAGTGGCCACAACTGTGGCATTGCTACTGTGTGTTTGCAATCTTACAGTACAACAACAGCTTACATTCACAGGGCTACAGCTTATGTTCCAAATGATCAGTATTGCACAACAACCGGCCCCACATCTTTGAACGACACACTCCACATCTCACATATGCATGATCTACCAATACAGATAACAGTAGTCTACAGATATGCCATGTTACCTGCATGCTCCATATGTGCTTGCGGGGTGGCTCCAACCTCCATCATGGTGTATGTCTGCTGCTGTTGTTGTTGGGCAGGTGCCACCAGGCTCATGAGCAGCTCCTCCACTCTGGTGAGGGGGGGGATGTATGTTAACACCACCCCCTGTTACAAGCTGTTCCGTATGCACATTAGCGGCACTCTGACGGGCATGTCGGAGAAGATCACTGTAGTGGTGGTGTACCCGCTCATATGTGCGGTTATGCAGGCCTACCTCACTGACCCTGCGGACAAGGTCTTGCCACATTGCAGTACGCTCCTGCTGGTCCTGGCTGGTTCATGAAAATAGCACATGGTAGTGATGAATCATGATGCTAGTGATATCATCTTCAGCCCTACTGTAACTTGGGGTCCTGTGGTGGGCCATGATCCCTGGAAGACATAAATACAAAAATATGTCTGAGCTAGTCATATGGCACATTTAACATTATACAGTACAGATATCACTGAACTATATATATATATATATATATATATATATATATACTTAAAAAAAAAACGTAAAAAATACCCAATGGATATTACACTTGTAAAAATAAAAACACAACGACCATCCAAGTATTACAAAACATTTTAATCCACGCACTAAGTGCTTTCACCATCAACACATAGCATCATCAGATATATATATATATATATATATATATATATATATATATATATATATATATATATAGATATATATAGATATATATATATATATAGATATACTTACATACATAATACAATATGTTGTACCTGAGCACAGATTACAATAGTTACTCACACACATACATCTACATGTTGGAGTACATATTCTGTAGTGGTGTATGCTTGTACTGGATGTTATGTTTGTGAATACATAAATGATATGTATATCTGAGATGGCTTAGTGGCAAATAAGGTATGCTGTGATGTGAATGGCTGTGTTTTTTTTCCTAGTAAATGCTTTTTATTTTGTTACTAGCCAAAACAAAGGTCAGAGGCTACAGATGGAATAAGGCACATTTCAGCATTTGCAAGTGTGTTTTCAGAAGGGTGAGCACAGCTTATGGAAGTGTAGCAACCTATAAGCTAACCAAGAGTGAAACACTGTAACTGCCACTTATCACTGCTCACCCCACAACTGCTTGAAAGTGCCTTGCTCACTCTCTATCCGTGTTCTGCACAGCAACAAAATAAAATCACTAAATAAGACTATACAAGAGTACCTGGCACACTGTATGCAACACGATGCACCACCTAGCCACAGCAGATATACATCAAGCTGATGTTTAAAGAAATATATCATCCATCACAATCAGTGTAAGGTCCAGTAAATGTATTAATATTATACCACACAACCTGTTAATGCCAAACCCGTGGCCAGAATATGTGCACAATTAAGAATATAGGTCACATATTGCTGTAGTGCACTATGAATGTTGCTAGATACACAGTTATATGTATTACCACACATATGTCAAAGGACATGTTACAGACATACCCACACACATGTCAAACATAATTACAGGACACAAAGGTATGACAACCCAGATAAGCTTTCAGTGTGTACTATACAGTACTGTGTACCAGTACTTACACAACCTTAATCTTGAGAAATGTAATCTGTGATGAATACAGGGACCACACAAATCAGTGGATGCAAGCAATGTGGACATACACCATACTTTGCTGTACAGGCCCAGAGCTTCAATTAGTACTACAGTACACACAGAATTTGCATTCAACATCGGTACCAGTCAATAATCATAGATGTAGTGCTTTAGCCTCCAATGACACACCCTAGTTAAAACCAAGGGATTTAATCACACTGTATGCAATAGCACGTGTTTTGCCTAGCAACAGAATACACAGCTTTTGCTAGGATCAAAGCAAGGACCCAGAATACCATAACATAAACAGTTTCCCAGTAAGCTATCCCACGGATACATATCTTTGACGTATTCAGAAACATATTGACCATCACAGTCAGTCAACAGTGCAGAGAATCTATTGCAACAAGTAGATGTAGGTGTGTATGAGTATATATAAATATATATACATTCATATACACATACCTGTGGAAGCATGGATGTGTTTAGGTGAAATGGCAGTGGAGTTTTTAACCAGATTGTTTAATGAAATCTTAGAAAGTGAGAGGATGCCTGAGGAATGGAGAAAAAGTGTTTTGGTACCGATTTTTAAGAATAAGGGTGATGTGCACAGCTGTAGTAACTACACAGGGATTAAGCTGATCAGTCACAGCATGAAGTTATGGGAAAGAGTAGTGGAAGCTAGGTTAAGAAGGGACGTGATGATTAGTGAACAGCAGTATGGTTTCATGCTGGGAAAGAGCACTACAGATGCGATGTTTGCTCTGAGAGTGTTGATGGAGAAGTACAGAGAATGTCAGAAGGAGTTGCATTGTGTTTTTGTAGACTTAGAGAAAGCATATGACAGGGTGCCTAGAGAGGAGTTGTGGTATTGTATGAGGAAGTCAGGAGTGTCAGAGAAGTATGTAAGAGTGGTACAGGATATGTACAAGGGTAGTGTGACAGTGGTGAGGTCTGCGGTGGGAGTGACGGATGCGTTTAAGGTGGAGGTGGGGTTACATCAAGGATCAGCTCTGAGCCCTTTCTTATTTGCAATGGTGATAGACAGGTTGACAGACAAGATCAGACAGGAGTCCCCATGGACTATGATGTTTGCAGAGGACATTGTGATCTGTAGTGAGAGTAGGGAACATGTGGAGGAGACCCTGGAGAGATGGAGATATGCTCTAGAGAGAAGAGGAATGAAGGTCAGCAGGACTAAGACAGAATATTTGTGTGTGAATGAGAGGGAGGATAGAAGAATGGTGAGGATGCAAGGAGTAGAGGTGGTGAAGGTGGATGAGTTTAAATATTTGGGGTCAATAGTTCAGAGTAACGGTGAGTGTGGAAAAGAGGTGAAGAAGAGAGTACAGGCAGGATGGAGTGGGTGGAGAAGAGTGTCAGGAGTGATTTGTGACAGACGAGTACCTGTAAGAGTGAAAGGGAAGGTCTACAAGAGGGTAGTGAGACCAGCTATGTTATATGGGTTGGAGACAGTGGCATTGACAAAAAGGCAGGAGTTTGAGCTGGATGTGGCAGAGTTAAAGATGTTAAGATTTGCGCTGGGTGTGACGAGGGTGGACAGGATTAGGAATAAGTATATTAGAGGGTCAGCCCAGTTTGGAAGGCTTGGAGACAAAGCCAGAAAGGCAAGATTACATTGGTTTGGACATGTGCTGAGGTGGGATGCTGAGTATACTGGGAAAAAGATGCTAAGGATGAAGCTACCAGGTAACAGGAAAAGAGGAAGGCCTAAGAGAAAGTTTATGGATGTGATGAGAGAGGACACTCAGGTGGTTGGTGTGACAGAGCAAGATGCAGAGGACAGGAAGAAATGGAAACAGATGATCTGATGTGGCGACCCCTAACGGGAACAGCTGAAAGAAGATGATGGTATATATATATATATATATATATATATATATATATATATATATATATATATATATATATATAGACACATATACATTTCACCTTTCATAGTGAGAATATCAATTATACAAAGGATGTAAGGTGTACAGTAATGTAATAACATCGCACAGTCTTGGGATAAATGCATTGAAGGTGTTCACAGCCCAGGTAGCTTTAGCAGGCCTTACTGGCTTCAACATTGCAAACTGAACAAACCACCCACAGTGTTTAACCACCACATGTCATATACCAGCACTGTATGCTGTCTTGTTAGTCACACACTAAAACCTACATACAAATATGCGCATACTAACCTTCACCAACATATATATCTCCCCCCTTTGCAAACAGTATAATATGTCCCCTGCTCTATACACATATACAGATGTGAATATATATGACATATATATATTTCTCTGTATGTGTGTGGCATACACACACATGGCCCACACTGTTGTAAGTCCCTGGACCTCACAGCTGATCTGGTGGGCCTTGCTGCAACACAAACAGGTGTCACATATGAACACAGACTAACATTAGAGGGAGTATATATGGCAACAGATGCTAGATAAGCATACTGGACTGCTACAGCAGTTGCCAGTGCTAAGCTACACTTTAATATGACTATCATGTATGTGTTGTTCTGTCACATCCATGTTTATATAATGTCAGCGCTAATCCCACCAACAGCCATTGGCCACACTACTGTACAGAACACAGATAACATGGATCAGATCTTTGATGTTTAATGCTGAGCTACACATTTCACAGGTCTGTCCCACTGTCCACAGGTACACACAGTATTGTCCATAGCAGCAGTTAAGCAGAACATCTGTGCAGAAAGAAGTACTTCTGCCAAATATGAATGTTTCACATTATGTAGACTATTCTTCAATAACATCTACTACATGCCAGTAAATACATATGTGTCACATGCCTTTCCTTTGTATAATTTGGTAATTTTTCTTTTTCCTTTTTTTTCTCTCTCTCTCTCTCTGTCTCTCTCTCTCTGTCAGTCTCTGCAATAGAGTGATTGAGTTTGTTGGCAGAGATTGCAGCCTGCTTTTGTAGGAAATGCACATGAGCATGTGATGGCCTCTGCACCAATTAGTGCCCACCATTTGCTAATTGCATGAAGTCTGCTGTGTAGTAATTGAAGTAATCACTGTCATAGCAACCCAGTACTATAAATTGCTGACTCATGTAAGCATAGCCCTTTCAGCTTTCCAAGATGGAGATCAACCTTGTTTGGTGTTGACATCATTGCTTGAGACAGAATGTTGGTATAGTTGTTATATCAGAAGCCAGGGGTTTAGCCAGAGATTTACATTTTGTACTCAGACCTAATGTTGCTGCTTTCAGTACCCACTTGTCAGTGCAGAAATGTACTCACCCCTCAAAATGCTACCCCAAGATACAGGGATACATGTACTTTATTTTCAACTGTTACAATTAACTGCCATACAAAGCTAGTTATAGAGATGTATTCCTCTGGCACAAGAATTGTTTGTGAAATACTATACTGTGAATATTCATTTACACAGTTCTAAACAGTTTGTGCTTTTTTAGTGTTGACATTAGCACGAGCTGCTCAGAAAAAACTGGACACATGTCTGTACTGTGAGTATGCTTACCTACATCCTTGGTAGACCCTGCACACACAGGTATATTCTACATTTGGGTAGGGTTGCAGAAGTACAGAGAGCGTAAGTAGTATTGTGTGCATTTTATCTTGCTGGACCTACAGGGTTGCTGTGTACATGTTAGTTTATCAAGGCATGTAGTCTGTTTGTGTAACTCCCAACTGTGGACCTATCCACATGATAGCCAGAGAATAGCCTGTTATATTTTGTCTGTGCACTACACAGGTCTTTTCATCAATAGAGCAATGACATTCTTACAGTTGGTTGCTACCAGTACATGGCTACATCCATTTGTATTTCAGTGTTTTATTCCTACATAAGGGTATGTTTCCAAAACTCCTTCCAAAGCTATTTCCACAGTGTGTAACAGCAGAAAGGCTAATATGCCTCTGTGTTTCTGCCTCTGCCAGACCTCTCAACCAATCAGGTACATATTTGAACAGAATCAGGAAAAGTCAAGAAAAACTCAGGGACAATCAGGGACAACTTTAAAATATTAGTGCCATTAAGTTGAAACATTGAGAGAATCAGAGCATATGAATCAATACACCTTTTCTGAAGTAAAAGAAGTGTCTAACTCGTAATTATTGTCATTATTCATTAAGTGTAATTTACCACCTTTCTGCTCAAAGTCAGTAGTTTTAGGAGGGATTCAGAGGGACAGAGCTAAAATTTGGGTCAAAATCAGGGACGTCCCTGAAAATTAGGGATAGTTGAGAGGTATGGCCTGTGCCCTAAGCAGATATGCCAGTGTTTGTCCTGCTGTGATACTGTGTGGGGTTGTAAGGTGATGGTGTAACATTATTTCCTGCTAGAATGGCTGCTTCTCTTAACACAGTCATGTAATGTAATCCCACAACAACTGTTGGTCAACATCCACAGAACAAGTTGTGTGGTATGGTATTCCTAATTTTCCTTTACAATCACTCATTCTGATGCATGATATAATTATTTAAGCACCACTTTTTTATGTATGTCTACTGTGGCTTAGTGGTACTTCGTGTTGTGTAGTGTGTGCAAGGTACGGGGTTCGAGACTTGCAGAGGTATTTTATTTTATTCCTGAGCAGAACAAGGGCCCTCACATACAGAGAGACTAAGGCACTTTTAAGCAGTTGTAAGCGGGTTTGCATAATGCTGTGCATTGCTTAGCCAAGCACAAACTCGCGCAAACCCGCTAACTACCGCTTAATAGTGCTTACTCCCACTCACCCCGCGCTAATTTCTTTGAAAGATAATAAAAATGGGTTGATAGGAAAGTGGTGAAAAAGGGGCACAAAGAGGGAAAGACAGTATGGAAAATAGCTCGGGATGTGCAGGACGGGTGTAGGGAAGATCCATAGCTGCCCATTTCTTCAACAGCAACAGCTGTGCATATGCAATAAATTTGGAGGTAGATATGAACCCTTCAACCCCTGAGAGAGGAGTGAGGACAACAAAGTATGCTGTAATGCCAATTAAATAACATTTCATGTGTCCAGTGGACATGTGTGCAAAATGGGCAGCTATGTATGGGGCGTATTTTTTTTTTGGGAGCAGATTGCCCTTTTTTTTCAGGTGAGAGTAGAATGTGGGGTAGGGGAAGTAGGTATATTTGGGGAGGTAGGTTGGGGAGGTAAACAGACAAGACAAACAAGATGCATATAGGGGCAGTATATGACACATGTGGTGGGTGAACACCTTTAACGGGGAGGGATGTTTGGAAATGCAAGCCCATGAGCCTCCAGATGGAAACAGTGGGACTGAGGTCCCCACCCATGGGCAGTCACCACTGCACCTTCTTGGCCCAGAAGGTGGCTGTGCTGGGGGCTGTGTAGGAGGGGCAGGCTGACCCGTGAGTTGTGCCACTCGGGCCTCAAGCTGGTGTAGAGGTTCTGCAACAGAACGTTCAATCTCTCTATGCACCACAGCCCGGACCCTACGAAGGGTGATAGGTGCCTCTTCACCCACGCTTGCACGGGGGGCCAAGCCCCATCTCCTGCAGCACTTCCATCCAAAGGTGGCACAGGGCCAATGGAGGAGGAGGTCCCAGGCTGGGCACTGGATGTGCTGGTGCCAGGTGCCATGGCCAGCTGAGGTGGGATAGGTGGGTCCGCTGGGACCAGCCTTCCTATACAAACTATGTTTTGGAGAGTTTAATAAAGATATGGGTTAGTAACAGTCAACAGCATTGCCAATTAGTTCTAACAGCATGCAGAAGTATTCCCATTAACCCAACACACCAGATTTTCAACAGTTGAAAAGCAAACATGACACATGCATATATAGAACAATAGTGGACATTACAACAGCATGCAGGTTTATTTTATGGAAACAGGCCACCAATATTGTGGTATTTGAAAAGGGCACATGCATAGAAATAAATGAAAATATTTATAAACCAATAGGACATATGTCCCAACAAATATTTTGAGATTAGTCATACCGATTGAAGTGTGGAATTGCATTTTTTATGCACATATAGTAGTGTGGAAAAAGTTAGCTCAATTAACAACTTATGTATCCTTCTAGTTTTCACTACATTCCTATTGATTCAGTTATATGTCCCTTACATGTATTATTACACTACCCAATGTCCTTATATTGTGCAATTGGATTTTGCTAGATCATTATATACATGAGCTGTATCTTACATACAAACTGTCCAAGATGCAGTTGTTACTGCAACATATTTTGAGAGTTGCTCACACACACTACTGCTAAGATGGTACACTGACAGCTCTACTTTCATATAATTATCTAGATATGTTCAGATGAAAGTATCAGTTATATGTTAACAGCTCCCTACATTTCTGGCAGCACACTGACATTTCTGGGGGACACAATACCAAGCTACTCATGTGCCAGATTAACCTGTACATCCTGGCCATGAACCAACAGTTGAGGGCTGTACATATGCATACAAGCTACTGGCACTCCCTTCATCCACGTTATCTGGGCCTACCCAAGTGTGGGTTGACACTGCTTAATACAACACTACTATTTGTAGAATGCAACAGTACAACAACATTTCAAAGAAAATGACACAGATGCACTCCATGAATCATACATTTATTAAAGGATTATTACACCTTTATTTATTGGGTTAAAAGACTTTTTGGAGGCTCTCTCATTTATTTTATATAACAGTACATGCAGAATAATTACTAAGCTGCCTCATGATGCAGCCTTTGCAGCTTATCTTCCTGGGCTTGCAGGTTCATAGCCCAGTCAACTGCAGCTGTGAAGTAAATGCAGTGATATTGAGACATACCTATCCATAGTATAGACAAACATAGCAAATCTTAACTACTTAATACAATGGCTACCTACTCAGTACTGGGGCATTAGGCATCATACGGGACTCCTGGATCCACCGGTCCAGTTCATCCCCCCTACGCTGCTTTAGGTCAGAATAATGGTGCCTGATCTGCTCACCACTCTGAGGAACACCAGTGGCACTGGTGAGATCACGGGCAAAACTGTTCCAGGCCTCCGTTTTATATTGGCTACCCTGGTACTGGCCCTGCAGGAGTCTTTGCTCATGTTTGTGGATGAGGAGCCAAACCATAATTTTGGACTCTTGGATGCCCCAGCGTTGCACTCTAAATCGAGTGCCTTCACCAACACCAGCCATGCTGACTGCAGAAGGAAGCTACAACCAGTTATAGCAAGTATTCCCACCTATGGAGCTTAAATATGCCTCATTTCCCACACTCATTTGTGATTGGCCAGTTTTGGACAAGCTCAGATGTGGGCACGCCTGCTTAGCTGATGTTGGCAATGTTTAAAATTCCTTTGATAGATATGTGTCTGTTGAAAGTGCATGTTTGTGAAATGCTGTCATGGCTTACTGGTCAAGTACTGTGACTATAGTGCACAGTATCCTGAGTTTGAGCTCTGTCACTGCTTTTTCCTGCTGGGCAGACCTGACTGGTTAAAGAACATTAAAGCAGGTGTGAGCATATTTAACCGACTTTGCCCGACTTTGCCCAACATTGCTCAACGTTGCTCGACATTGTGCTGGTTAGCGCAGTGCGCAGCTACGCGCAATTGTATTTAAATATGCTCAATACTGGTAAAATGTGCTTAGCAGTGCTTTATATTGCTTAAAATAGGTTACTCATGCCTCAGAATGCCGAAACATTTCACTTTCATATATATAATTCATGCACTACTACATTTAACATTTCAATGCTTTTTACAAAACTTATATATAAAAAATGTCAGGAAATATATTTGTATACAGATTTCCCACTGAAAGTGTTACGTGTAGTAGTGAGACTTGAACCGGGAGTGTCTCCTCTTTGTACGAAGGCTCTAACCACTACGCTATCACTATGTTGCTTAATTTGCATATATTTTTCTTATTATACTCTTTTGGTGTCTAAGCTGCTAACTGTAGTTAAACAATGGGCAAACCCACTTAAAGCCGTGCAACTACGGGCAGCTGTATCGGAAGAAAAAAAAATATTTTTATTTTTTTATTTTGTAAGTTGTTGAACATATGGGAGAGTGTAGTGTTATATTGTACACATGTTAGCAGACCCACTCATGTAATTGGAAGTCGCGGCATTTCTTCATTGCAGAGGCGTGGATTTTCGGACTGCTCAGCAGTCCAACACGCCCCCTACACTCATCCATGCTCCGTGTAAGCTTTAGAGTTGAAGCAGCATGCCCTCATTAATATGCATGGCACGCTGCCATCATACTCTTACACTGGCACTTCCGTGTAAGACTAATCTAGTCTTACACGGAAGATTAGTAAATCCGGGGGAATGAGTATATTATTTGTTTGAGACATGGATGCTGAGTAATTCATCTCAAAATCTGATCATAATTCTTTCTAGTGTATGCAGATTCATCTGCTCCGTATACTACAAATTCATTAAAAAAGAAAACTGCAAAAAAAAAAAAAAACAATGTGTTATGTCAGCTTTCAAAGCTGGTAAAGCAGCAAGGAAGTGGTTGACATACTTACATATTCCCTGGGTAAGTGAAGCAGTTGTAATCAAAATAGTGAATGTACTTTAGCAGATAGCAGGCAAAAATGGCAGTTGAAACAAAGCTGTTTCATGTCCTGCTGCTGCTGGTTTCTGGTCAGTGCTGTCTGCTTTTAGGGAAGACATGATGTTAACAGTGCCTAAGGTATGCTTAATAATTGTTAGGCACACCTCTGAGCATTGTTAAAGTTGGGTATTGCACTATAGCAGCACTACACCAGGATGTAATTTTAGCCATTTTCAGAATAATCACACTACTCTGTGTACTACAAAGTTATTAATGGTTTAACTTGCCTTGAATCAAGTATGATAAACATGTAGGAGAATGGATGCCCAAATGTAGACAGTTTGGGAACAAAGTCTCTCTGTTAGGCATGCATGCAAATACATTTAACACTGGTACACAAGCTATGGATAGCCTGCCATGGGATTTAAATAACATAAGTTGTCTTCTTTATGCAAATTTATTTTCATTTATTTTTCAATTTCTTAACCAAGTGGGTGGCATAGTCAGATTGATCTTTTTCATCCATGACCCAAGCTGAGAAACAGCAAATCATTCAGAAGGATTAAAAAGAGAAATGATTAAATATATACACAGCATTTACAGCGGGTCTATATTAAATCAGCTAATGCTTAAAAAAGTGAACTCTGATTTATCAACCCCATGTAAGTGAAAGCTTACAATCCCGAACACTTAGAACAGAGATTTTTTTCCCTAGGGAAAAAAAATCGCTGTTCCAAAAAAGAAAAAAAAAAAAAAAACTTTAAAACATTGCATAAAGTAGGGGGCCTCGCCCCCTACACCCCCCGACGTGGGGAGCTGTTCCCCCCACCCTCCCTACTTAAATATATCAATTCTGAGATTGCATTACAGTGGCGAAAATGGCAAAATAATGAAGGCGGCCAAGCAATTTCTTTCCCAGGGAAAGAATTCGCTTATATGCCATATCGTGCTTTCAAGTTCAAACAAGATACATTCGAAGGAAAGCATCTTTGATCATATAATAGGGAACCTTTACAGCAATGTTAGAAGTTTATAACATAATATGCACATGACACTTGTATAAATAAATCTGGCTGACATTCACAGTCCATTTCCAAGACACAATAAGAAATCTTTGCTGTACTATGAATCTGATCTCTAATAAATACACTTATAATTAATATAACAAAATGTACCATAAAGGCCATTCTGTAATCCTTAATGCCTTACAAATGCAACTAACATCACAATCTATGAGACAACTAGATCCTCCATGTATATAATTGCATTCCAGAAAACTTTAGCAGTCGCACTCAATCCTAATCTTTCCTTCAATCTCCACACTGAAATAGCAGTCAACAATGTACTGACTCGGCTAAGAATTTCATATAAAATATCCAGTTTACTTACATTTGAAGCAGGAGAGCTACAGCAGTGGATATAGCTCTAAACGTTATATGGCAAGAACAAACAGAGCACTGTAAAATCTCTTTACTTCAACAAAATGTCGCCTCGACATATACCTTCAACAGTTCAAAAAACAGAAACTTTCAATGTAGTGTATGCAGACGCAAACAACCAATCAATTCTCTTTCACAATTATATAAACAATTAATCCATTTAAAAACAACCATTACTAAAGACCACAATAAATTATTACATATTACAACAAATGATTTCATAAATAATTCATTATTTAAAACCCCAGGTTAAAAATATTTGTATGTATAAATAAACCATGCTTCCCCTTTTAACAAACCTTCTGAAACATTTAAAATAGATTTGGATTAGGACATACATATAATATTGAATAAGTTAAGTTTAAATCTTCCCCTGATGTACACTATTAAAATGCTATTTTTAATATCCCTAATACAGTCTTGGATACTTTTTCTAACTGGTCTTTTAGTTTGACCTATATAGCACTTCTCACAACAACAAAACAAACCACACACCACTGCTTCTTGATAGCAATTCTTATTCTCATAAAAAAACAAAAAATGTGCATAAGCACCCAACCGGTGGTGCAGTGGTTAGAGTTGTCGCCTCACAGCAAGAGGTTCTCCCATTTGATTATCGGCTGGAGCGCCTTCTGTATGGAGTCTGCATGTCCTCCCCCGCGGTTGAGTGACGCTAAAGACAGGCAGGTAAGTGCGAGCATGAATGGGTGTGCGTTCTTTAATGGTTAGGCATCGGGCTGACAACTCAGCACCATAAAAATCCATTGCCAATCATGAGTGGACCGGAGTTCTGCTGTGGCGACCCCTAACCGGGAAAAGCCAAAAGACAGTGCATAAGCTTCCAACCTATGATATAAATATTTGCAAATGGAACTTCCTTTACATTCTAACTGTAAAGCATTCTGCCCTGAAAAACAACTTTTTATTACTCTATCGGCTATACTAGAGGAAATGCAAATTAGATAGAGTTTCATCTGATCTAATTAGATACCAATACGTCTTCAAAATTGTACAAGCTCTTTCTATAAAAGAAGCATATCTGGTGACATAATGTATTTCCTCCAGGGACTGATTTGAAGTTTGTTTTCTGAGTCTACATTTTCAATCCCTCAGTCCCTTTTGCACTAATCTGTCCCTAGATTAGGTAAAAAAAAACAAAAAAAACTAATAACCTCTTCTCAGACGCCTCTGTGTCACCTCATCTGCCACTTTCTCAAACTCAGTATACTGCCTTGTTTAAAATATGACCTGACCATCATACTGTCCCAAAACATTCCCCTATTCCAAACCACAAAAAGCAAAATCTCTGGTATTTTCACCTGTGTAACAAGAAAGAATACCACTGAACCTCACCCGCCAAATGTCAGTAACTGTTGCCAGTGTCACCTAGAGCCATATTACTTTTAAATATCCTTAACTACAAAATACTAAATAACTACAATTCAATGCAGCAGATTCCTGATAGAGCACCATTCCTAGTCAAATCAACATTGTCAACAAATTCAGGGGAAAAATGCATTCTTTTCAGTAACGTTGGATAGTTAGACAACATATTAATCTTTCTTCTTCATATATTTATACGGTATATAAATACACTACTGCTGCTTTAGAGGAGCATATATATATTCCAAATGTAGACTAATACATAAATGAACAATATTTACATAGGTGGCTTAACTTCCTTTATATTATTTAGAACAATTCAGTCTAAATTTCAACATATACTGCTTTCACTATTTGTTTAAGTGTTGCACAGAATTAAAGTCTAGCTCTTCCCACATACATTGAAAAAGTAATGTCTCAATAATATTCTACTTATTTTCAGAAAGTCTCAAATATATGAGTGAGTACTTTATCACATGCAATGGTCACAACAGCCGGCTTCAAACATTTCCTTTGCTATGGCTCCCTGCACTGTGGACTTTGCACAAGATAATATTCTCATGGGTCACTCTCCTACTGTATTGTTTACGTACTATACATGTATACAGTGTAAAACTTCTAGATTTAAACATCGTTGTTGTGCAATTGTGATTTGCTATGTTTTTCTACTTGTTGTCTTCTTTATATTTGAAACGGTGTTCATGTTCTTATGTCTGCTAGTAATGCTTATATTCTACTCTCTGTTGCATTCTTGTACATGTAACAATCTCTGCGTATCAATATTTGTTTTACTCATTTATTTCCTGAATGTCTTGGGGAAGTTTGGAACAGTTCATTTACCTGGTTAACAAAAGTAAATCAAAATGAACTTTATGAAGAATATCAGTAAATCTAAGATATGCAAGACTAACTGTGGTGTACATAGTCCCGGGGTTCGCCCTTGTACTGTGGTTATTTGAGAAAGGCTCCACTATTTCTACACGTTAATTCATTAATCACAAGTTATTCATGTTAAAAAAAAATAAATGTGAAGCTGCTTAAAAAATGCCCACTTAGGGTAAAAGTGTAAAGTAGCTGAAGTTAATCATTAGGTTTGAGCGCACTACATAAAAATATAAATGTTCATATCCTTTTGTACATTTTCCAATATTATGAATGAACGAGGCTCTGTGTAAGCATAACTGAAGTATTTAAGGAAAGTGGCATGAAGCACAGCTTTTATTAACTTTTAAAAATATAAAGGTTTAAGATAAGGGTACCTTTATGTTGACACCATGCTGGTTTATTTAAAGAGTGGAAAGGGGAAGACAGGGAACACTGAAAAAGGGAGACCTAACATAGAGAGAAACACAGAAAAAATCATCAAGGGGTTGTGCTGAAGGTGCTTAGAGAAGAGGGTACTCTGTTTTTGGTGAGAGATAGATCCCTTCCCATTTTTTTCAATTTTTTTTGTTATCTAAGAGGGTAGTTTCCATAGGAAGTAGGTTACAGGGCATAGGAGAGAGATTAGCAAAGGAAGGGGATTAAGAGGAATTGAACCTTGGCGCAACCCCTCATCTGAAGGACCTCATGTTTCTACTGCATTATGGTTCTGCAGAAGAGGGCCTCAAAGGGCAGGTGCTGGTGGTAACATGTAAGCAAATCTTCAACCTAATGAAGAGCATCATGGACTGGCTGAAGGTGACTCTCCACTAACTGCTCCATCACATTCTTGACAAGGTCCCAAAGTCCCCTGGCATGTGAGGCATATCATGCTGCCACATGCCAGGGTACCTACAGAACAGGTCTCACAGTCCTGACCCTGTAAGTGTACCCCTAGATGGGCAAAGGGAGAATGCTCCCTGACCTAGGAGAAATGTGGTTGGGCTGCTCCTAAGGATTCTGAAACTGTGAAAAGGAGCATTAATGGGAGAGAAAGAAAATGAAGTAGGAAGGAATACATAATTAAAATAGCAAAAGATAAGAAGAGTAGAAAGACTAACAGGAAATGGAGACAATAAATTCACTCATAAAATAATATGTCACTGCAGTCATTATTAATAGTTATTTTTTATTTTTGTTTAAACTTTATTCAGATAAATGAAAATTCTTAAAGTAGTTCTGGAAACATAGGAACAATCAATATATTGCTATCACAGCATGGTGATTTTTCACATGTGCAGCTAAGACTAATGACATATGCTTGTATAACATAGGAAATGGTAAAGCATTTGAAATGTCTGGCTAATACTGGTTGTGTTGCAATTGTGTACTGAAAGCACTATACTTATTCTACTGTATTTGTGTATGAATTACTTCTGTATTTATATTGATGCAATATTTATTTATTTAACATTTACTAACCTGGAAACTTCGACTTGGAACAAGTCAATTTTCAGCAGATGCCCAAAGAGAAATGCTCCAGATGCATGTCTTTGTAACATGGGAGAAAACCCACACAAATGCAGGTAGGACATGTAGGACATGCAGACTCCACACAGAATGCACCCAGTCGAGAATCGAACAAGAGGACCTTTTGCGGTGAGGTGACAACGCTGTCGCTGCAACACTGAGCAGTCTAAATAACTGAAAAATAGTATACAATTAATATATTACTTAACATTTCTTGAAAGGTAGCAAGTTTTTTTTTTGCATACTCACTTTACTCTTCTGTACTCCTGGGTTCTATTGTAAAGAAATCTCTTCTGTTATGTAAAGACCACAAATGGGACTTTTTTTTTTTATTTCAGATGTGTGTTTTACAATATTTCTGACATGATTTTGTTCATTACTCAGTAAGGCACTGAAATTATACTTGCACTTACTTAAAGTGTGTGCTTATTTCAGTATACATTTCTACTGAGTTTTGCAATATGCATTCATTTTTTATGCAGAAAAACAGCTAAACACAGAATTTCATACATTTCATTGTAACTAATCCATCTGAGGTAGTAAGTATTTTTTCTTCAATATAAATAGATAAAGAGTATAAGATTTCCTTTCAATTGTTATATTTCTATATGTCTGTGCAGCTTGTCTCTTTGAAGAATGGGTATTTTTGCAACCTTCTTATAGAATTCCATTGTAGCTTCTGCCTTCGACAATGCCTTACATATTCTACTTCCATTTTAAAATAATAGCATGTCAATATGACCTAGGCAACAGACTTTTACATTCCCCTCAAAGCGACAACCTGAACTGAAGCTAAACACACACATAAGAATGTAACAATTATGAGTAAGTTATGACATAATTCCAGTTTAACTTGCATTAAACAAAATGTATTTACTGCACTACAGATATTTCATGGCAATATGGACTTTGATAATTTACTGCTTAATAAATATAACAATGTAATTGGTTCAAGTAGAAATGTATACCGACTAAATCAAACAGGGTGTTTCTCAGAACCCACTATGCTGGCCATTCATTTGCTACATTAATTCCTGACTTCCTACCTCCACTTTGCTTATGGTGTGGTGGCTAACTCAGTTCAGCCATCTTGTTATGTGCAGTTAATATTTTAGAAGAAATTATTGTATTATACAGTGCTGAATCCTGCACTAGGCGAACTAGGCAGTTGCCTAAGGCCCTCTGGTGGGAAGAGCTCTGGCTGGCTGGGAATGGCCTGCTGGCCAGGGGGAGCTGCCACAACATTTACTTTTTAATAAAAAATAAATAAATAAATTATATGTCTTATTTAAGGCTGTTCTTCTTTAAGAATGCCCACTGCATTTGTGCGTGCAGTGTGTGCCAACACATGCACACCTGCTGTTGCTTGCTTCTTTTTTTCCACATCTGCAAGTGGCAATTAAACACACAAGACATTCATTCTTGCTGTTTGCTGTAACGTTCCATTTGTCTGCACAATACAAACATCAGTAAGCTTAATTTGTTCAGGCTCAAACCGTGTACCTTGGTTACAGGACACAAGAGCCTAAATCCTACACAGTAACTGCCAGACTATTGAATACTATGAGCTTCAGTGCATTTTCAAGGAATTGCGAGCTTTAAGGAAACAGAAGTTTACTGCTGCTCATGCTAAGTTTGTTTTCAATGCACAACTGTTTTGTTTTGTTTTGTTTCATTTAGCAAATGGTCCTCACTGCTTACTATTTTTTGATGTAACATGTCATTTATTCTTCAAGGACAGCAGACACTGAATTTGAAGATGAAACACTGAAATATTAAGTTGTTTGCTAGTAGCAACCTCTTCATTAATTACATATCTCTTTAATGTATAATTATTGAGAAGACTTACTTCTACAGAAATTGTGCAAATCGACTGATAATGGTGAATTGTAATAACAGACATTTGAGTGGTGTTTTATGCTTGAAATGTTCTGAAATGGGCAGTTTTGTCAATATTGATTCAAACATTTTGTTTAATTTCTTACTGGAAAAATGTTCAAAACTACAAATTTAAAACACTCTAAGAAGTGGTACTGTATTATACAAGGGATATAATTTAACACAATCAGGATGGTGCATGAAAGCACACACGCATGTATGCATGGTCATAAAATATGTGCAAGAGGCCTATGGTTTGAAAATAGCCCACAGGCAAACTTATCTGCCACTGGCCAGATGCATTTTCTTTGAATGTGGGTTTTAATGAATGTAAGTTCCAATGGCAGAGAAGTTTATTGTTAATGTTATATGTATTTTCATTTTGAGACTGTACTGTATTTAGCAAATGTCTATCAGTGTTTGTGTTATAAATTTTGAAATAAAAGCTTTAAATTAAGTCCAAATATCTTTAATCATTGTAGAAGTAAGAAGAAAATAGCATGCACACTGACATCTGATAAGTTTGAACAGTGATTATGGTAACTGATCTTATACAATTACCATATTAATAAATAGTTGGGCCTACACAGACCAAATCTTTTTTTTTCTAGCAATTGTCTGTAGTACAATGAATTAATAAGTTCATAGTTATTTAGCAATGCACATATGTTCTTTTCTTTTAGTGTATAAATGCATATTATTTGTCCTTTAGTGACCAATAAAGTCTGATTGAGTCAATGACCTGTTTTCAGTGGAGGCCAGGTAGAAAAGTCCCACAACAGATTCAAAAAACATTTAAACAATAGCTGATAAGTAGTTATATACAAGGGAAGAAATGCTCCACAACAGATTAAATATTTTACAAGTTAATGAATAATTATATAGAAGAGGGGAAAAGCCCTACAACAGACAAACTCTTTACAATAGATTGGGGTGTATGTTATATACAAGGAGATAAGAGCCCCCCTGACAGATTGAAATATAGTTGCAGAATATTGCTTGAAGAAACTGAAACCAAGGATGCAATATGTACTGCAAGTAGCAAGGCACTTTGCAGAAGTAGATTGCCTGTGTCAAATAAACTAATAAATAGTTATTCACAATATTGACTATATTTTTTACAATATATGGAGTTAAAAAATAACAGTATTCTGCTGACAAAACAGAGTGATAGAATGACTGAAGACAAGTAGTCTACACAAGGGAAAATTAAACACATGCAGAGAGGTGATTATTGTTAAAGAGATGAGAATGTTATGGAAGGACACTAGAAAGGAATAAATAGTAGAAAGAATTTGCTGAAGTGGTAGAGAAGCATACATTAGTAATATGGTATCAGCAAAGTGAGAGCTTATGTTATGTTAGGCCATCACTACCTGCTAAGACATAGAAGTTTTAGAGATTCTGAGTATGAAGGGCATTGTTATAGTAAGTAGGTGGTCATGCATTGGTTATGAAGGTTGCACACAGACAGGTCCAGGTGTCAGAGATTTTTTTTTTTTAGATTGGTCTTGAAATTGGAAAGATTGCTTGTATGTTTTAGGGATAAGGGGATATAGTTCCTGGATTGGGCTCTGTTTCTTTACTCATACATGTACATTAGTATTTATGAATAGAAGCACATCAGCACAAAAGCACGTCGTATTTGTATACAAATATATTTCTGCTTGCAGATATGTTTATACCACCTCATACCATTGGGTTACATATAGATACAGATTTGCACTTTCTGCATTTACATGTATTTATGCAATATTTATATGGTATTTTTTTTAAACCTATTTTTGATATGTATTAAAAAAATGCAAAAATGTTTGGTATAGAACTCTGGCCTTCTCACCATCACTGGGTTTACCCACTCATCCAGCTGGTCAGGCTTATGCTTCTGTAAGTCATCTTACCTCCGGTGGCAATGGGGGCCAGAACAGATGATCTCTGTCAGGGATGATAGGTACTCACCTAGCTCTTGCCAGATATAATTTTTTTTCCAGTCCAAACTACAAACACATGGGCAATATATTTAGGTATTAATCACTAGGAATGTGGGTGGATCATGATTTTGATCTCTTTGCCAGACCAGCTTGGAGCTTGGCCTCATGCCTTCACAGGTGCTGTCATCTTTTGTAGTGTGAATTCCAGAATGAAAAATTTAAATACAGGGCTTTGGTTCACGGGTTTGGAACCCCATCCTCTGGGGAGGTGACATTACCATAATTAAATCCAGCTACCATGTAAGGGCATTAGACATGGAACTGCTAGTACCACAATGCTTGGTTTTATGAAACTGCTTTGTCACGTTGAATTTTTTCTGTTTTTAAAGGACTACATACATAATTAATTTCCATGGTGAATACAATTCAGTGATGAAATCATTACTTTTTTATGTTGCTTAGATCTGCTTCTGCTTCTATGCTTTACTGTTGATATCTTTATTTGAACAATGATCCAGAATGTCATGTAATAATCATTTCTTTAAGTATACCTTTTGTAGTACTGCATTAGTAGAAATCATTGTATTTTTCATATGTTTTTCTTTTCTTTATAAACAATCTGTGTATGTCCTTATAAATTTACATTAATTACTGAGTGATTTGAGGTGATGAGGTTTGACAGAGTATGCTGGAGAGGGCATGGATTATGCTTCATGATTATGCAGACACAGCTGCATCTGACCCCATCTTCCCTTTTCTAATCATAGGGACAATAGAGAATTACTAGGGCTATTGGTACATTTACACAGACAGCTAAGATCTGTTGTGGTCTCCATACATCAGCACAGTGCATTCACTCCTACCGGAAGTCTGGTTACATGGACTTTTTGACTTACTTGCTTACATATTACTGTGATTCATACAGATAAGTGTAACTTAGCCTAATTTTCATAGAACATGTGTAAATGACCCTGAATTTATGCTGATAAGTTTTTGACTGCCATAATAATTTGGGATCACTTGAGGCAGGTGGCAAATGGTTTAGGAAACCAAAAACTTAATCAAGTAAGAAATATTAAAAATGTTAGATATTATCAGAAAACAGTTCATATTGATGTTAGATAGCAGTGTTTACCAGGAGAATTGAGTATTTTATTAATCTGATAGTCAGATGCAGATGTTTCATTTAAATACTGATGAAATGAGTGCCATTTAAGAATGGGAATTCCTGACAGCATCACAGGAAAAATAGTCATAATGACAACATGAAAGATATTTTGGAAATTCATTTTGTTGGTATTTAATGATTATGCTACACAGTATATAAGTGCACACTATGAAGTGATTGTAGTGTGGTGTACTGTATTTTCAACAATGTATTGTTATTTCATGATACAAGCTGCTTTACTGGGGATTTCTCACTGTCACTTCGGAATGAAAAATGGCAGTATGAATTTAGAAAAGATATAGAGGAAGAATACAAGTCTGTCAGCTAAATGTTTGCAATAGTCGTATGCATGTGTTGATATGGTGCTATGTTCGGCTATCAAAAACAAAAAAAAACTTGAACTGCTAAATACCGAACGTGAAACATCAAAAGGTAAAATTAGCAAACAACTACTTCAATGAAAATGAATTAATTGACTGGCCATAGTCATCCAACATTAAGAACACAACTAACCAAGGTGGGGGGGGGGGGCTGCACCCCCTACCCCCTAATTATGTATACCAACTCCAAGATTGCACTACTGTGGAGAATAGGGCAGATTTAAAAGGTTTCCCATCACTTACCATAGGTGTCGCGTTACTTCATGGTTGTTAGCCAGCTATAGCCATTCAATTAATTTATTTTTGTAGATGTAATTGTTCTCTAATTTCATCTTTCGATGTTTAACATTTGGTATTTTGCCGCTCACATTTCTTTTGTTTTTGATATCCGAACGTGGACGCATTGATGTTGCTACACAGATTACTATAACAAAACTTTAACTAGCTGGATTGGGACTTTACATGTGCATATGAATATGAATGCTGTGTCACTAAACCTGGCTTTGTACCGAGATTTTTGATGTGATTGTGATGAACACAGACATGCTTTCATTGCAGTGTTATCTTGCTGAGGAGTGGATCAAAGGTGTCTGTAGATGACTTTAGCATGGTGCTTTAGGTAAATGAATAATGCAGTAAAGGCAGGGCTCCACAAAGAGAAAGGACAGTTTTAGCCATGAGGAAAACCATATCCTCAAGGCAACTCAGCGCATATGGAAACTGTGTTTTTGGAAAATGAAGATCCAAAGAAGCTGAGAGGGCAAAGGTGTAAAAAAAATGCTGGTGGTGGAAGGAAATGTACATTAACACAGTGCAAAAAGAGGGCCAGTGATAGTGTAGGACATGCCAGTGCACATATCCTTTAACGCTTGATGACAAATATCTCCACTCTAGTTTGGGAACGACTGTGACAAAGACAGCAATGACACCGGCATAATCAGAGGTGGTGTGGACACTGGCTATTACCCATGTCTGCAGCATCAACAGACATTTGCTCAGGAAGGTTGGTTTACAAGATTAACATTAACTGGGAGAACTACTCAAGTACTAACTCCCTTGCCCAACATTTCCTAGAATTTATAAACTCAAATGCCCTGGATCAACTGGTCAACACTCCCACCAGAGGTGGCAACATATTGGACCTGGTCATCACCAACATGGGCAACACACTGGAGGTCAACCCCTTGCTATTTAGATCTGACCATAAACAAATCACTTTGGATATCCACATTCTGCATCCACCCCGGACAAGGAAACCACCGTGAAAAACTTTTCAAAAGCAAACTTCACATTACTTAAGACCGAGGTGGAAAGTTTCAAAGCCTCCATGCTAAAGGATAATGTTGTCCAAGCTGCAAAATCTTTTACTAATGCATTCTATGGACACCTACAAGAATGCATGGATCGTGCTATCCCAAGCAAATCCAAGACTCACTACTCCAAGAAAAGGAAACCAGTCTGGTGGACCCCTGCCATAAACAAGCAATACAATAGAAGGAGGAAACTAGTACAGAAAAGAGTAAAATCCCAAGAAGGGAATATATCCCTGATCAGTATCAGCAAGAAACTACGATCCCTCATAAAATCATACAGGGCGAGCTTTAAAAGAAAAATTGCCAAGGACTCCAAAGATAACCACAAGGCATTCTTTAGCTATGTCAAGAATCTAAGTGGCAATGCTCAGATCTGCTCGGAGTTAGTGCAGAATGGCACAAAATACACTGAACTGACTGATATCATTAACATCCTGGCAGACAGGTTCAGTGCAAACTTCACCCTCCTCTCACCCCCAAAAGGGCCCATAACCATACCAGAAGAATGTAGAGCCCCTGAAATCACCGACACTCAGGTTAAAACAGCCCTCTCTAAAGCCAAAAACACAGCATCAATGGGACTGGATGGTGTCCCAGGCTGCATCCTATACAAGCTCAAAGACGAACTAACTCCTCGCCTAAACACACTGCTCAAACTCAGCCTCTCCACAGGCTACGTACCCATAGAGTGGTGCACAGCAATGGTTATTCAGCTCCACAAAGGTAGAGCCACAACAGACCCCGGGAACTATTGCCCTATAAGCCTGACTAGCCTGGTCTGTGACGGTATGGAGCACATCATCATGGAACTCATAAACGGAGACATTGGGAACTTCCAAACACTGGACCCTACCCAGTTCAGCTTTGTTAAAGGCAAATCATGCCTCCTAAACCTGGTGGACTTCTTTGAGACAGTTACCAAGGCTATAGACCAGGGAGAGGTGGTGCACACAGCCTACCTAGACCTCGCAAAGGCCTTCAACACCATTCCCCATTCTGGTATTATAGACAAGCTCACCAGCCTGAACATAAACTCCTACATCACAAGATGGGTTGCCAACTGGCTCACAGACAGAATCCACATGGTGAGAGTTGCGGGAGCTAGGTCCAACTCTAAACCGGTTACAATTGGCGTTCCCCAGTGCTCAGTCCTAAGACCTCACCTGTTTGGCATATAGTCTCAGAGGTACAGACAAGTGCAGGATGACTATGGCTGACCAAGTTCACAGAAGACTGCAAACTAGGGGCTATAATTGACTCTCCGGCTGACACAGACCTCCTCCAAAAGCGTCTCACTGAGATGGATACCTGGTGTCATAATCATGGCCTCAAGCTAAATGCCAAAAAGTGCATAGTCATCCCTTTTGGAAAAAACAAAGTACCCACAAACAGCCACATATGTGGCAGTCCCCAAAATACAGAAAATGTAATAAGGGATCTGGGGACCCACGTAGATAGCAATCTCTCCTTTGATAATCACATTGCCAAACTGATTAGAAAATCCTTCTATGTGGCCCACCTAATCACAAAAGGGTTCGTATCCAGATCAAAAGAGGTAATTGTGCCCCTCTACTCATCACTCATCAGACCCATCATAGAGTACAATGACCCATTTGGGATGTACCTTACAAGACACCTGCAACAGCTGGAAATACCACAGAAGTACCTCACCAAGAGGATCACTGGCCTCAAACAGATACCCTATGCAGCTCGACTGAAGAAACTCCAGCTGTACTCGGTTGCATACTGCCTACTCAGAACTGATCTCTGCCTGACATACAAGGCCATGTCCAACCCAGAATTGATGGACTTGCTCCACCTAATGAAAACCTTATCCCTTCAAGCCACATGCTCTAGGGATCTAAACCTTACCACAACAATAAATAGGATGTGCTGGAGGGATAGATTCCTGTCCCAGAGACTTCCCATGCTTTGGAACAAGATTCCAATCTACATTAGGCAGAGCTCCTCACTAACATTCCTCAAGAGAAACCTTTACGAGTGGATAGGAAACAGAAAGTTTACTCCGAGGATCACTTCAGTGGCTCTGCTGGACAGAGGCACAGGGAACTAATCTAAGGGGATGCAAAAGCCAACACATTCTGGCTAGGCTTATAAATGCCTCTGGGCAGATAGCCCAGTACCTACCTATGAACCTATAATATATTTCTATAGAGAATTGAATGCTGAAATGAAACAATTAAAATCACAACATGACAATTGCTATTAACAGGGGAACCCCCCAGTTCTGCACATGATGACACTGAACAGTGTGTGCATGGTAAATGTCCTGCAAAACTCATTGCACAGCATACAATAGTGTATGCCAGTATCTGAATAGTAATGTATTCAATTAAGTCTTTGCAAGGTCAGCAAGAAAAGCAAACAGTTCTACTATATCAATAAATTTAGAGGATATCAGCACCAGAAACGCTGCTAATGATAATGATAACATAGTTATATTTATGAGACAACTTGAAAAAAGTGATATACATTTGCCAAGTTTAATGGCAGGATCTCACACCCCATGACATATTAGTAGATCTACAGGAAATTACACCAGATCACAAAGTTAAGAGCATGGTGATGTTACACTATATGTTGTAGAGGGAGAAAATCCATGGACCTCTACATCAGTATTTCCAAACACAGAGGAACACCTTTTGGATGATGGCAGAAATTCAGAGGTAACTGTATCCACAATGATACCTTCATAAACAGGTGCCAGGTAGAAGCATATGTCACAGGTTCCCCAGAAAACACATAAAACATTGGCTGCTCAGTGGCAAATGTGCCCTGACATTGTTAGGGCTCAGTACACTGCCACAGAGAGTCAATTAGAAATGGTCAGAGTCCTCCAGGTGTAAGTGAGGATTTCCAGCTCTATATGGAAGTGGCAGATAATAGAGATAATGCTATGATCACATTGATCCATAGTATGGTGGCACATCAAGCTTCCATCTCCACTTCCATTTGTACCTTAGTGAGGACTTACCAAACTCAAATAGAAGTCAGTTTTTGGAAAGGGCAGAGGATGGGGTACTATCCAGACATGTAGGGGCATATCACATTGCACTAAACGTGCTTCTCAAGAAGGTAGTAGAAGTAATAGGGGGGGACAAGTAAAACAGATTTCATGCAGACTACATCAGAGTTCTTCTACTCATAGCAGAACCTCTCATTAGATGTCCTGGTCCTGCATCAGTGTGAGATCAGTGTTGATAGGATCAACTGCATCAGTTAGGTTATGACATCACAGCAAATCACCATCAGGCTCACATGCCAGTCCTGCCTCAAGATCACGTGCACTTTTACCTACCCTAGTTTAGTAGATGCAGTGTATGGAACATTTGACATTGAACTACTTGATTCAAGCTAGACATTTCCAGCAATTAAAATTTGACTTTTGCATAGAGAGGTCAAAGTTTACAATTAAAGACAATGAGTTATTATATACAAAATAAATAGATTTAAAAAAGGCAGAGTATTTGTGTGCAGAATGTAATCCATTATTAAGACACCTTACATCTGCATGTGTTTCATTTCAATAAAGGTACTGCTTATTATTCAAGGAAATATCTGACATTAAAGCTGTACATTGTAACATTCATTTGATTGCACTAATTTAAAGCATTAATGGTCTATCATTACCAGTGTTATTGGTAATAAATACAGATGACATAAAACATGTAGTACATACTATTAAGAAACACTCCTTAAAATTAGAATGATTGCATGATAATCCTGCAATGTATACTAGCACTGGTGCTGTTTCACCTTCAGTACTCTGCAAAAGATGATCTATGTCTCTGTGGATGCAACTTAATGGGCCAGATTCACGAAGGCTTGCACGGAGTCTAAGAGTAGAGTAAGACTCCATGCAGCCAAGATGTCCGCCGAACGATCCAGGAACAGCCGGTAGGGGTGTGCAACAGAGCTAAAATGAGTTTTACACGGACTGGGCTTGGATATGCAAATTACCTCAACTGCAGGCGAAAGCTATGCAAATGAGGTAAATTTGCGATCCAGGAAACCCGAACCTGTCCGAGTAAGAGTAGTGTTATTTGCAGAAATGTACTCCGTTGAGAACTGAGTACGGTTCTGCAAATAGCAAAACGGAGCCGTGACAGCTCTAAAAAAAGGATGCATCCAGTTGAGGAAGCAAGCCAATGGCCAAAAATATGGCCATTGGCAATGTTCACCGATGCAAAATAAAAATAAAATATTTTTTTTTATCCCGATCTCAGGTGTTTAAGCGTAGCACAGCACCACGCCACGCAAATGCGCTGTGCTCTAAAAACCAGAAAACCAATAATTAAAATCCACAAATGTGGATTTTATTGTAATTTTTAATTTACAATGCAAGGGAATGGTATTCCAGAAAACTTTAGCAGTCACACTCAATCCTAATCTTTCCTTCAATCTCCACACTGAAATAGCAGTCAACAATGTACTGACTGGGCTAAGAATTTCATATAAAATATCCAGTTTACTTACATTTGAAGCAGGAGAGCTACAGCAGTGGATATAGCTCTAAACGTTATATGGCAAGAACAAACAGAGCACTGTAAAATCTCTTTACTTCAACAAAATGTCGCATCGACATATACCTTCAAGGGTTCAAAAACAGAAACTTTCAATGTAGTGTATGCAGACGCAAACAACCAATCAATTCTCTTTCACAATTATATAAACAATTAATCCATTTAAAAACAACTATTACTAAAGACCACAATAAATTATTACATATTACAACAAATGATTTCATAAATAATTCATTATTTAAAACCCCAGGTTAAAAATATTTGCATGTATAAATAAACCATGCTTCCCCTTTTAACAAACCTTCTGAAACATTTAAAATAGATTTGGATTAGGACATACATATAATATTGAATAAGTTAAGTTTAAATCTTCCCCTGATGTACACTATTAAAATGCTATTTTTTATATCCCTAATATAGTCTTGGATACTTTTTCTAACTGGTCTTTTAGTTTGACCTATATAGCACTTCTCACAACAACAAAACAAACCACACACCACTGCTTCTTGATAGCAATTCTTATTCTCATAAAAAAACAAAAAATGTGCATAAGCACCCAACCGGTGGTGCAGTGGTTAGAGTTGTCGCCTCACAGCAAGAGGTTCTCCCATTTGATTATCGGCTGGAGCGCCTTCTGTGTGGAGTCTGCTTGTCCTCCCCCGCGGTTGAGTGACGCTAAAGACAGGCAGGTAAGTGCGAGCATGAATGGGCGTGCCTTCTTTAAGGGTTAGGCATCGGGCTGGCAACTCAGCACCGTAAAAATCCATTGCCAATCATGAGTGGACCGGAGTTCTGCTGTGGCGACCCCTAACCGGGAAAAGCCAAAAGACAGTGCATAAGCTTCCAACCTATGATATAAATATTTGCAAATGGAACTTCCTTTACATTCTAACTGTAAAGCATTCTGCCCTGAAAAACAACTTTTTATTACTCTATCGGCTATACTAGAGGAAATGCAAATTAGATAGAATTTCATCTGATCTAATTAGATACCAATATTTCTTCAAAATTGTACAAGCTCTTTCTATAAAAGAAGCATATCTGGTGACATAATGTATTTCCTCCAGGGACTGACTTGAAGTTTGTTTTCTGAGTCTACATTTTCAATCCCTCAGTCCCTTTTGCACTAATCTGTCCCTAGATTAGGTAAAAAAAACAAAATAACCTCTTTTCAGATGCCTCTGTGTCACCTCATCTGCCACTTTCTCAAACTCAGTATACTGCCTTGTTTAAAATATGACCTGACCATCATATAAGATTTCCTTTCAATTGTTATATTTCTATATGTCTGTGCAGCTTGTCTCTTTGAAGAATGGGTATTTTTGCAACCGTCTTATAGAATTCCATTGTAGCTTCTGCCTTCGACAATGCCTTACATATTTTACTTCCATTTTAAAATAATAGCATGTCAATATGACCTAGGCAACAGACTTTTACATTCCCCTCAAAGCGACAACCTGAACTGAAGCTAAACACACACATAAGAATGTAACAATTATGAGTAAGTTATGACATAATTCCAGTTTAACTTGCATTAAACAAAATGTATTTACTGCACTACAGATATTTCATGGCAATATGGACTTTGATAATTTACTGCTTAATAAATATAACAATGTAATTGGTTCAAGTAGAAATGTATACCGACTAAATCAAACAGGGTGTTTCTCAGAACCCACTATGCTGGCCATTCATTTGCTACATTAATTCCTGACTTCCTACCTCCACTTTGCCTATGGTGTGGTGGCTAACTCAGTTCAGCCATCTTGTTATGTGCAGTTAATATTTTAGAAGAAATTATTGTATTATACAGTGCTGAATCCTGCACTAGGCGAACTAGGCAGTTGCCTAAGGCCCTCTGGTGGGAAGAGCTCTGGCTGGCTGGGAATGGCCTGCTGGCCAGGGGGAGCTGCCACGACATTTACTTTTTAATAAAAAATAAATAAATAAATTATATGTCTTATTTAAGGCTGTTCTTCTTTAAGAAAGCCCACTGCATTTGTGCGTGCAGTGTGTGCCAACACATACACACCTGCTGTTGCTTGCTTCTTTTTTTCCACATCTGCAAGTGGCAATTAAACACACAAGACATTCATTCTTGCTGTTTGCTGTAACGTTCCATTTGTCTGCACAATACAAACATCAGTAAGCTTAATTTGTTCAGGCTCAAACCGTGTACCTTGGTTACAGGACACAAGAGCCTAAATCCTACACAGTAACTGCCAGACTATTGAATACTATGAGCTTCAGTGCATTTTCAAGGAATTGCGAGCTTTAAGGAAACAGAAGTTTACTGCTGCTCATGCTAAGTTTGTTTTCAATGCACAACTGTTTTGTTTTGTTTTGTTTCATTTAGCAAATGGTCCTCACTGCTTACTATTTTTTGATGTAACATGTCATTTATTCTTCAAGGACAGCAGACACTGAATTTGAAGATGAAACACTGAAATATTAAGTTGTTTGCTAGTAGCAACCTCTTCATTAATTACATATCTCTTTAATGTATAATTATTGAGAAGACTTACTTCTACAGAAATTGTGCAAATCGACTGATAATGGTGAATTGTAATAACAGACATTTGAGTGGTGTTTTATGCTTGAAATGTTCTGAAATGGGCAGTTTTGTCAATATTGATTCAAACATTTTGTTTAATTTCTTACTGGAAAAATGTTCAAAACTACAAATTTAAAACACTCTAAGAAGTGGTACTGTATTATACAAGGGATATAATTTAACACAATCAGGATGGTGCATGAAAGCACACACGCATGTATGCATGGTCATAAAATATGTGCAAGAGGCCTATGGTTTGAAAATAGCCCACAGGCAAACTTATCTGCCACTGGCCAGATGCATTTTCTTTGAATGTGGGTTTTAATGAATGTAAGTTCCAATGGCAGAGAAGTTTATTGTTAATGTTATATGTATTTTCATTTTGAGACTGTACTGTATTTAGCAAATGTCTATCAGTGTTTGTGTTATAAATTTTGAAATAAAAGCTTTAAATTAAGTCCAAATATCTTTAATCATTGTAGAAGTAAGAAGAAAATAGCATGCACACTGACATCTGATAAGTTTGAACAGTGATTATGGTAACTGATCTTATACAATTACCATATTAATAAATAGTTGGGCCTACACAGACCAAATCTTTTTTTTTCTAGCAATTGTCTGTAGTACAATGAATTAATAAGTTCATAGTTATTTAGCAATGCACATATGTTCTTTTCTTTTAGTGTATAAATGCATATTATTTGTCATTTAGTGACCAATAAAGTCTGATTGAGTCAATGACCTGTTTTCAGTGGAGGCCAGGTAGAAAAGTCCCACAACAGATTCAAAAAACATTTAAACAATAGCTGATAAGTAGTTATATACAAGGGAAGAAATGCTCCACAACAGATTAAATATTTTACAACAAGTTAATGAATAATTATATAGAAGAGGGGAAAAGCCCTACAACAGACAAACTCTTTACAATAGATTGGGGTGTATGTTATATACAAGGAGATAAGAGCCCCCCTGACAGATTGAAATATAGTTGCAGAATATTGCTTGAAGAAACTGAAACCAAGGATGCAATATGTACTGCAAGTAGCAAGGCACTTTGCAGAAGTAGATTGCCTGTGTCAAATAAAGTAATATATAGTTATTCACAATATTGACTATATTTTTTACAATATATGGAGTTAAAAAATAACAGTATTCTGCTGACAAAACAGAGTGATAGAATGACTGAAGACAAGTAGTCTACACAAGGGAAAATTAAACACATGCAGAGAGGTGATTATTGTTAAAGAGATGAGAATGTTATGGAAGGACACTAGAAAGGAATAAATAGTAGAAAGAATTTGCTGAAGAGGTAGAGAAGCATACATTAGTAATATGGTATCAGCAAAGTGAGAGCTTATGTTATGTTAGGCCATCACTACCTGCTAAGACATAGAAGTTTTAGAGATTCTGAGTATGAAGGGCATTGTTATAGTAAGTAGGTGGTCATGCATTGGTTATGAAGGTTGCACACAGACAGGTCCAGGTGTCAGAGATTTTTTTTTTTTAGATTGGTCTTGAAATTGGAAAGATTGCTTGTATGTTTTAGGGATAAGGGGATATAGTTCCTGGATTGGGCTCTGTTTCTTTACTCATACATGTACATTAGTATTTATGAATAGAAGCACATCAGCACATAAGCACGTCGTATTTGTATACAAATATATTTCTGCTTGCAGATATGTTTATACCACCTCATACCATTGGGTTACATATAGATACAGATTTGCACTTTCTGCATTTACATGTATTTATGCAATATTTATATGGTATTTTTTTTAAACCTATTTTTGATATGTATTAAAAAAAATGCAAAAATGTTTGGTATAGAACTCTGGCCTTCTCACCATCACTGGGTTTACCCACTCATCCAGCTGGTCAGGCTTATGCTTCTGTAAGTCATCTTACCTCCGGTGGCAATGGGGGCCAGAACAGATGATCTCTGTCAGGGTTGATAGGTACTCACCTAGCTCTTGCCAGATATCATTTTTTTTCCAGTCCAAACTACAAACACATGGGCAATATATTTAGGTATTAATCACTAGGAATGTGGGTGGATCATGATTTTGATCTCTTTGCCAGACCAGCTTGGAGCTTGGCCTCATGCCTTCACAGGTGCTGTCATCTTTTGTAGTGTGAATTCCAGAATGAAAAATTTAAATACAGGGCTTTGGTTCACGGGTTTGGAACCCCATCCTCTGGGGAGGTGACATTACCATAATTAAATCCAGCTACCATGTAAGGGCATTAGACATGGAACTGCTAGTACCACAATGCTTGGTTTTATGAAACTGCTTTGTCACGTTGAATTTTTTCTGTTTTTAAAGGACTACATACATAATTAATTTCCATGGTGAATACAATTCAGTGATGAAATCATTACTTTTTTATGTTGCTTAGATCTGCTTCTGCTTCTATGCTTTACTGTTGATATCTTTATTTGAACAATGAACCAGAATGTCATGTAATAATCATTTCTTTAAGTATACCTTTGTAGTACTGCATTAGTAGAAATCATTGTATTTTTCATATGTTTTTCTTTTCTTTATAAACAATCTGTGTATGTCCTTATAAATTTACATTAATTACTGAGTGATTTGAGGTGATGAGGTTTGACAGAGTATGCTGGAGGGGGCATGGATTATGCTTCATGATTATGCAGACACAGCTGCATCTGACCCCATCTTCCCTTTTCTAATCATAGGGACAATAGAGAATTACTAGGGCTATTGGTACATTTACACAGACAGCTAAGATCTGTTGTGGTCTCCATACATCAGCACAGTGCATTCACTACTACCGGAAGTCTGGTTACATGGACTTTTTGACTTACTTGCTTACATATTACTGTGATTCATACAGATAAGTGTAACTTAGCCTAATTTTCATAGAACATGTGTAAATGACCCTGAATTTATGCTGATAAGTTTTTGACTGCCATAATAATTTGGGATCACTTGAGGCAGGTGGCAAATGGTTTAGGAAACCAAAAACTTAATCAAGTAAGAAATATTAAAAATGTTAGATATCAGAAAACAGTTCATATTGATGTTAGATAGCAGTGTTTACCAGGAGAATTGAGTATTCTATTAATCTGATAGTCAGATGCAGATGTTTCATTTAAATATGATGAAATGAGTGCCATTTAAGAATGGGAATTCCTGACAGCATCACAGGAAAAATAGTCATAATGACAACATGAAAGATATTTTGGAAATTCATTTTGTTGGTATTTAATGATTATGCTACACAGTATATAAGTGCACACTATGAAGTGTTTGTAGTGTGGTGTACTGCATTTTCAACAATGTATTGTTATTTCATGATACAAGCTGCTTTACTGGGGATTTCTCACTGTCACTTCTGAATGAAAAATGGCAGTATGAATTTAGAAAAGATATAGAGGAAGAATACAAGTCTGTCAGCTAAATGTTTGCAACAGTCGTATGCATGTGTTGATATGGTGCTATGTTCGGCTATCAAAAACAAAAAAAAACTTGAACTGCTAAATACCGAACGTGAAACATCGAAAGGTAAAATTAGCAAACAACTACTTCAATGAAAATGAATTAATTGACTGGCCATAGTCATCCAACATTAAGAACACAACTAACCAAGGTGGGGGGGGGGGCTGCACCCCCCACCCCCTAATTATGTATACCAACTCCAAGATTGCACTACTGTGGAGAATAGGGCAGATTTAAAAGGTTTCCCATCACTTACCATAGGTGTCGCATTACTTCATGGTTGTTAGCCAGCTATAGCCATTCAATTAATTTATTTTTGTAGACGTAATTGTTCTCTAATTTCATCTTTCGATGTTTAACATTTGGTATTTTGCCGCTCACATTTCTTTTGTTTTTGATATCCGAACGTGGACGCATTGATATTGCTACACAGATTACTATAACAAAACTTTAACTAGCTGGATTGGGACTTTACATGTGCATATGAATATGAATGCTGTGTCACTAAACCTGGCTTTGTACCGAGATTTTTGATGTGATTGTGATGAACACAGACATGCTTTCATTGCAGTGTTATCTTGCTGAGGAGTGGATCAAAGGTGTCTGTAGATGACTTTAGCATGGTGCTTTAGGTAAATGAATAATGCAGTAAAGGCAGGGCTCCACAAAGAGAAAGGACAGTTTTAGCCATGAGGAATACCAAATCCTCAAGGCAACTCAGCGCATATGGAAACTGTGTTTTTGGAAAATGAAGACCCAAAGAAGCTGAGAGGGCAAAGGTGTAAAAAAAATGCTGGTGGTGGAAGGAAATGTACATTAACACAGTGCAAAAAGAGGGCCAGTGATAGTGTAGGACATGACAGTGCACATATCCTTTAACGCTTGATGACAAATATCTCCACTCTAGTTTGGGAATGACTGTGACAAAGACAGCAATGACACCGGCATAATCAGAGGTGGTGTGGACAATGGCTATTACCCATGTCTGCAGCATCAACAGACATTTGCTCAGAAAGGTTGGTTTACAAGATTAACATTAACTGGGAGAACTACTCAAGTACTAACTCCCTTGCCAACATTTCCTAGAATTTATAAACTCAAATGCCCTGGATCAACTGGTCAACACTCCCACCAGAGGTGGCAACATATTGGACCTGGTCATCACCAACATGGGCAACACACTGGAGGTCAACCCCTTGCTATTTAGATCTGACTGTAAACAAATCACTTTGGATATCCACATTCTGCCTCCACCTCGGACAAGGAAACCACCGTGAAAAACTTTTCAAAAGCAAACTTCACATTACTTAAGACCGAGGTGGAAAGTTTCAAAGATTCCATGCTAAAGGATAACGTTGTCCAAGCTGCAAAATCTTTTACTGATGCATTCTATGGGCACCTACAAGAATGCATGGATCGTGCTATCCCAAGCAAATCCAAGACTCACTCCTCCAAGAAAAGGAAACCAGTCTGGTGGACCCCTGCCATAAACAAGCAATACAATAGAAGGAGGAAACTAGTACAGAAAAGAGTAAAATCCCAAGAAGGGAATACATCCCTGATCAGTATCAGCAAGAAACTACGATCCCTCATAAAATCATACAGGGCGAGCTTTAAAAGAAAAATTGCCAAGGACTCCAAAGATAACCACAAGGCATTCTTTAGCTATGTCAAGAATCTAAGTGGCAATGCTCAGATCTGCTCGGAGTTAGTGCAGAATGGCACAAAATACACTGAACTGACTGATATCGTTAACATCCTGGCAGACAGGTTCAGTGCAAACTTCACCCTCCTCTCACCCCCAAAAGGGCCCATAACCATATCAGAAGAATGTAGAGCCCCTGAAATCACCGACACTCAGGTTAAAACAGCCCTCTCTAAAGCCAAAAACACAGCATCAATGGGACTGGATGGTGTCCCAGGCTGCATCCTATACAAGCTCAAAGACGAACTAACTCCTCGCCTAAACACACTGCTAAAACTCAGCTTCTCCACAGGCTACATACCCATAGAGTGGTGCACAGCAATGGTTATTCAGCTCCACAAAGGTAGAGCCACAACAGACCCCGGGAACTATTGCCCTATAAGCCTGACCAGCCTGGTCTGTGACGGTATGGAGCACATCATCATGGAACTCATAAACGGAGACATTGGGAACTTCCAAACACTGGACCCTACCCAGTTCAGCTTTGTTAAAGGCAAATCATGCCTCCTAAACCTGGTGGACTTCTTTGAGACAGTTACCAAGGCTATAGACCAGGGAGAGGTGGTGCACACAGCCTACCTAGACCTCGCAAAGGCCTTCAACACCATTCCCCATTCTGGTATTATAGACAAGCTCACCAGCCTGAACATAAACTCCTACATCACAAGATGGGTTGCCAACTGGCTCACAGACAGAATCCACATGGTGAGAGTTGCGGGAGCTAGGTCCAACTCTAAACCGGTTACAATTGGCGTTCCCCAGTGCTCAGTCCTAAGATCCCACCTGTTTGGCATATAGTCTCAGAGGTACAGACAAGTGCAGGATGACTATGGTTGACCAAGTTCGCAGAAGACTGCAAACTAGGGGCTATAATTGACTCTCCGGCTGACACAGACCTCCTCCAAAAGCGTCTCACTGAGATGGATACCTGGTGTCATAATCATGGCCTCAAGCTAAATGCCAAAAAGTGCATAGTCATCCCTTTTGGAAAAAACAAAGTACCCACAAACAACCACATATGTGGCAGTCCCCAAAATACAGAAAATGTAATAAGGGATCTGGGGACCCACGTAGATAGCAATCTCTCCTTTGATAATCACATTGCCAAACTGATTAGAAAATCCTTCTATGTGGCCCACCTAATCACAAAAGGGTTCACATCCAGATCAAAAGAGGTAATTGTGCCCCTCTACTCATCACTCATCAGACCCATCATAGAGTACAATGCCCCATTTGGGATGTACCTTACAAGACACCTGCAACAGCTGGAAATACCACAGAAGTACCTCACCAAGAGGATCACTGGCCTCAAACAGATACCCTATGCAGCTCGACTGAAGAAACTCCCGCTGTACTCGGTTGCATACTGCCTACTCAGAACTGATCTCTGCCTGACATACAAGGCCATGTCCAACCCAGAATTGATGGACTTGCTCCACCTAATGAAAACCTTATCCCCTCAAGCCACATGCTCTAGGGATCTAAACCTTACCACAACAATAAATAGGATGTGCTGGAGGGATAGATTCCTGTCCCAGAGACTTCCCATGCTTTGGAACAAGATTCCAATCTACATTAGGCAGAGCTCCTCACTAACATTCCTCAAGAGAAACCTTTACGAGTGGATAGGAAACAGAAAGTTTACTCCGAGGATCACTTCAGTGGCTCTGCTGGACAGAGGCACAGGGAACTAATCTAAGGGGATGCAAAAGCCAACACATTCTGGCTAGGCTTATAAATGCCTCTGATCAGATAGCCCAGTACCTACCTATGAACCTATAATATATTTCTATAGAGAATTGAATGCTGAAATGAAACAATTAAAATCACAACATGACAATTGCTATTAACAGGGGAACCCCCCAGTTCTGCACATGATGACACTGAACAGTGTGTGCATGGTAAATGTCCTGCAAAACTCATTGCACAGCATACAATAGTGTATGCCAGTATCTGAATAGTAATGTATTCAATTAAGTCTTTGCAAGGATATCAGCACCAGAAAGGCTGCTAATGATAATGATAACATAGTTATATTTATGAGACAACTTGAAAAAAGTGATATACATTTGCCAAGTTTAATGTCAGGATCTCGCACCCCATGACATATTAGTAGATCTACAGGAAATTACACCAGATCACAAAGTTAAGAGCATGGTGATGTTACACTATATGTTGTAGAGGGAGAAAATCCATGGACCTCTACATCAGTATTTCCAAACACAGAGGAACACCTTTTGGATGATGGCAGAAATTCAGAGGTAACTGTATCCACAATGATACCTTCATAAACAGGTGCCAGGTAGAAGCATATGTCACAGGTTCCCCAGAAAACACATAAAACATTGGCTGCTCAGTGGCAAATGTGCCCTGACATTGTTAGGACTCAGTACACTGCCACAGAGAGTCAATTAGAAATGGTCAGAGTCCTCCAGGTGTAAGTGAGGATTTCCAGCTCTATATGGAAGTGGCAGATAATAGAGATAATGCTATGATCACATTGATCCATAGTATGGTGGCACATCAAGCTTCCATCTCCACTTCCATTTGTACCTTAGTGAGGACTTACCAAACTCAAATAGAAGTCAGTTTTTGGAAAGGGCAGAGGATGGGGTACTATCCAGACATGTAGGGGCATATCACATTGCACTAAACGTGCTTCTCAAGAAGGTAGTAGAAGTAATAGGGGGGGACAAGTAAAACAGATTTCATGCAGACTACATCAGAGTTCTTCTACTCATAGCAGAACCTCTCATTAGATGTCCTGGTCCCGCATCAGTGTGAGATCAGTGTTGATAGGATCAACTGCATCAGTTAGGTTATGACATCACAGCAAATCACCATCAGGCTCACATGCCAGTCCTGCCTCAAGATCACGTGCACTTTTACCTACCCTAGTTTAGTAGATGCAGTGTATGGAACATTTGACATTGAACTACTTGATTCAAGCTAGACATTTCCAGTAATTAAAATTTGACTTTTGCATAGAGAGGTCAAAGTTTACAATTAAAGACAATGAGTTATTATATAAAAAATAAATAGATTTAAAAAGGCAGAGTATTTGTGTGCAGAATGTAATCCATTATTAAGACACCTTACATCTGCATGTGTTTCATTTCAATAAAGGTACTGCTTATTATTCAAGGAAATATCTGACATTAAAGCTGTACATTGTAACATTCATTTGATTGCACTAATTTAAAGCATTAATGGTCTATCATTACCAGTGTTATTGGTAATAAATACAGATGACATAAAACATGTAGTACGTGCTATTAAGAAACACTCCTTAAAATTAGAATGATTGCATGATAATCCTGCAATGTATACTAGCACTGGTGCTGTTTCACCTTCAGTACTCTGCAAAAGATGATCTATGTCTCTGTGGATGCAACTTAATGGGCCAGATTCACGAAGGCTTGCACGGAGTCTAAGAGTAGAGTAAGACTCCATGCAGCCAAGATGTCCGCCGAACGATCCAGGAACAGCCGGTAGGGGTGTGCAACAGAGCTAAAATGAGTTTTACATGGACTGGGCTTGGATATGCAAATTACCTCAACTGCAGGCGAAAGCTATGCAAATGAGGTAAATTTGCAATCCAGGAAACCCGAACCTGTCCGAGTAAGAGTAGTGTTATTTGCAGAAATGTACTCCGTTGAGAACTGAATACGGTTCTGCAAATAGCAAAACGGAGCCGTGACAGCTCTAAAAAAAGGATGCATCCAGTTGAGGAAGCATGCCAATGGCCAAAAATATGGCCATTGGCAATGTTCACCGATGCAAAATAAAAATAAAATATTTTTTTTTATCCCGATCTCAGGTGTTTAAGCGTAGCACAGCACCACGCCACGCAAATGCGCTGTGCTCTAAAAACCAGAAAACCAATAATTAAAATCCACAAATGTGGATTTTATTGTAATTTTTAATTTACAATGCAAGGGAATGGCAGGCTGAAGACAACATGGCTACCGAGTAGAGGTTGCTAAGGGTGGGAAGCTCAGTCTAAGAGATGTAACCAAGCATTAGTAGGCAATACTAAGCAAATGAGGGTTAGGATAGTGAATCCCAAGTTTACATAGCAAATGAGCACAGTCAGTGGAGTGTAGGAGTAGGATAAGGGGAGTAACAGAGTAGGAGATAGTTGACATCACGAGGGGTATCTATGAAAGAGGTGAAGCTCATTGGAGCAGAGTGGTATGTGTCTGCTGTCAGTTGCACATCACTGGAAGAGGTGTGTCAACAGGTACCCTAGCTAAAGGCAAGAAATTGAAGGTGTATGCCATGGATAACACTAAAGTTTCTTGCTGAAGTGCCTGCAACGTGTATGCATGCAGGTGTGTGCCTGTATATCCAAGTAAGACTGTGTGCACACGTGTATGCCTGTGTGCACACGTTTAAGCCGGAGTAAGCATGTCTAAGGATGTTTAAAGTTGTGTAAGCGCGTTTGTGCCGGTGTGCATGCGTTTTAGCATGAATAAGCAAGTTTTAGTCAATGTAAGTATGTGTGCGCACGTGTGAGCTGGAGTGCATGTGTTTGCGCTTGTGTGCGTGACGCTGCCCCCCTGAGGAAACAGAAAGGAAAAAGGAAGCACAACAAATAGTAGGAAGTTAACAAGGGAGTACTAGCAGAGCTAGCAGGTGAAAACAATCAGAATCGGGCAATTACACAGGCAGTACACTAGCCCAGCCCAGCACTTAAAACTCTGCAAACAACATTCCACTATGTTTCTCTCAAGAGACACTGCAACACTGCAGTAAGCTAATAGAAGTGAAAACTGAAAAAGCTTTACTGAGACAAAGAATTGTTAGGGGCTGCCATTGCTGTTACAAGACGACATATGCAACATGCTGAGGGTGGTGACAATGTGAATGCTGCTGGACAACCCACAGTGAGGAGACGGAGAAGAGTGCACAGGCCCAGGGTAACCTATCAGGGGCTACATGAGCTGGAGATAGTGGAGCGCTATAGAGTGGACAGAGACCTCTTGCAGCAAATTGTTGAGCTGTGCAGGCCACACGTCACACACAGAACCAACAGAGGGGAAACCATCCCAGTGGAAACCAAGGTATGTGTTGGACTAAGAATATTAGCAAAAGGTACCTTCCATAGACCTACTGGTGATATGATGGGGATATCACAGGCATCAGCATCCAGGAAACTTCACCAGTTCCTGGATGCCATGTCAGCACTTGTCGGTGATCATGTATATTTCCCCAATTCCCGTGAGGTATTGGCCAGCAATATGCATCTCTTCCAGCAAATAGCGGAATACCCTGAGGTAGTGGGTGCAATAGACTACACGCACATATGCATCAAAGCACCAGCCAGTGAATGGGGTAGGGTCTACTTCAACCACAAGGGCTTCCCTCCATCAACTGCCATGTCGTGTGTGATGCCCAGGGCATAATACTTAATGTGTGTGCTGGCTGCCCTGGAAACTACCATGATTCCCATATCTGGCATCTGACACAGCTGTACCAGACATTTGCCAGTGGAGACATCCCTCATGGTCACATGGTGGGGGATTCTGGCTATGCACTGGAGCCTTAGCTGATGAAACCCATCAGAAACGCACGCACACCTGAACAGGAATGCCATAATGAGGCACACACACAAACACTAAATGTAATCGAGCATGTGTTTGGCCTGCTCAAGACACGGTTCCGGTGCCTGGACACATCTGGTGGAACCTTGCAGTACTCACCAACTACATTTACCCAAATTGTCATGGTATGTGTTATGCTACATAATATGATCCTGTGAAAACAGCTGCAGCAGGAGCAGCATAGACCTGGGCCAAACAGCCCCCCACCATTGCCAAGGCCATCACAAGCAGAGCGTGACTCGGAGGAGGAACAACCTGAGCCTGCCCCAGTAGGCAGAAGGAGGTGTGCCCAGTATGCTTTGGCCTTGGCAAAGAGGCAATGCATAGCACATGCACTGGCTTAGTAGGAACCCTGGAAATGATACCTCTCTCTGACTCGCACATATAGTAAAAGGGATGCCTAACTTGACACTACCTGTTTCCAAACATGTATAGGGAGTGCAGTATGTGCATCCAACATAGGCAGCCCTGCAGCACCACCTGAGGCATGATTGTCATGTGTTAAGCAAAATAAAGCAGTGCTAAACAGCTTTCACCACCATTTAGTATACGTAAAGCAACTGCACACACTAACACTGGCACAACTGTGGTCAATGTTGAGCAATATTGGACAATGTTCAGCAATGTTGGTTAACGTTGAGCAATGTTGGACAAGCTTGGTCTACGTTGGGCATAGCTGAACAAAAGCCAACATGCTCATATTTGCTCTACTCGCCTTTAAGCAGTCTGGTCTGCTCAGTATGAAAATATAAAGCAGTGACAGGCCTCAAACCCAGGATACTGTGCACTACAGTCATAGTACTGAACCACTAAACCATGACAGCATTGCACTGATCAGCCTGTATGAAGAAATGTTGATAAGTCTATGCAAAGTATCTCATGGAAACCCTGCAGGCACAGCATAATCCCTGTCGAGTTATGACACAAAGGTGAGCCCTGCAGTAAGAACAGAACCTGGTTTTCAACACACATATAGTATAAATGTTAATATCAGTCATGTTCACACACATCAACAAATGTAGTGGACTTCAGACAGCAACATACTGAAAGGTCACACCGGGCATGCTCACACACTTGAATAAATGAGACAAATGTCAGGCAACAAAACACTGAAAGGACAGACTGGGCATGCTCACACACTTAGGCCATGTCTGAGTACAGCAGCGGGCCATACATATCCAGCAGGTGCATGTGTTAACCCAGGAACCTCTCACTATTCACCAATCCACCTTCTGCACACAGTTATATGACAACAGACACATATATAATATATTGGAACCCTGTCGTAATAAAATATGTTCTGCAGATACTTAAGTTGTTCGTAGAAAGTGGGAAAGCAAAGAAGATAAAAAACCTGCAATCAGTATCATCAATAAACAATGTGCATCTCGAACATTACCATAGGTGCATAGGTTGATACTAGGCTATCTGCCCTAGGGCATTTATAAACCTAGCCAGAGTGTGTTTGGCTTTCGCAGGTCTGTTAGATTAGTAGACTGTTCCTGTGAATAGTAGGTCACACAAGATAGGCCTTTTACGTTTAGTTTATTGTGCCTCTGTCTAGCAGGGACCCAGAAGAGATCCCAGGGGTAAACATATGATCACCCATCCACTTGTCAATATGTCTCCTGTAGGGGGTCAGTGGGGGGCTCTGCCTATGCGGGACTGGGATCCCATTCCAGAGTGTGGGGAGCATCTGGGATATGAATGTGTCCCGCCAGCATGTCCTATTAATATTTGTGCTGAGGTGTAAGTCCCTGGAGCATGTAGCTCTAAGGGGTCCGGATATCCTGAGGTGGAGTATGTCCATTAATTCTGTGTTGGACATGGCTGTAAGCAACAGGCACAGATTGCATCCGAGTAGGCGGTAAGTGACTGAGTACAGCTGGAGTTACTTTAGCCGAACTGCACAGGGCATCTGTGTGAGTCCCTAGATCCACTTGGTGAGGTACTTTTGTGGCCATTACAGTTGCTGCAGGTGTCGGGTAAGGTACATCCCAAATGGGGCATTGTATCCAATCATGGGCCTGATGAGTATAGGGGCACAATGACTTTACTTGATCTAGATGTGAAACCTGTTGGGATAAGGTGGGCTATATAAAAGGTCTGTCTAACCACTTTGGCAATGTGATTGTCAAGGGCAAGATTACTAACTACTCGTGTCCCCAAATCCCTAACAACTTCTACCGTACTTAATGTATTAACACCTATGTGGTAATGTTTGGGCACTTTGTTATTCCCAAAGGGGATGATTATGCATTTAATGGCATTTAGCTGTAAGCCATGGCTCTGGCACCAGTTATCCATCTCTGTGAGACCCTTTTGGAGGATGCTTGTGCCAGCTGGAGAGTCAAATATGGCACCCAGTTTGCAGTCATCTGTGAACATGGTCAGCCATATTCCTCCTGTGTTAGCCTGTACATAAGAGAAATATATACTGAACAAGAGAGGTCCCAGGACTGAGCCTTGTGAGACGCCACGTGTAACTGGTGTAGAGTCAGACATGGCACCTGCAATACTTACCATGTGGGTGCTATCCCTGATCCAGTTAGCAATCCATCTTGTGACATATGTGTCGATATCTAAGCTGGTGAGCTTATGTATGATGCCCGAGTGAGGTATTGTTTTGAAGGTTTTTGCGAGGTCCAGGTAGGCTGTGTTGACTACCTTCCCTATGTCTATGGACCTGGTGACTGTTTAAAGAAGTCGACCATGTTCAAGAGGCAAGATCTGCCCACAACAAAGCCGAATTGTGTAGGATCCAGTGTCTGTAGGTTCCCGAAGTCTGTGTGTATGAGTTCTATGATGATACACTCCATAGCTTTGCAGACCAGGCTAGATAGGCTTATAGGGCAATAGTGTCTGGGGTCTGTTGTGGCACCACCTTTGTGGAGCGGGACCACTGTTGTTGTATGCCATTCCTTGGGTACATATCCTGTAGGAAGTCTGATATTGAACAGTGACTTCATGTGAGGGTTACATTCGTCATGAAGCTTGTGTAAGATGCAGGCCGGGACACCGTCGGGTTCCATTGATGCTGTGTTGTCTGCTTTGGAGAGGGCAGCACTCACCTGATTATCTGTGATGTCAGGGAGGCTACACTCTGTTGGGATGGATATTTGCTCATTAGGGGGGATGGGGGGGTGACATTTGCACTGACCCTGTTTGCCAGGATGTTGGCAATGTCTATGGGTTCAGTGTATGTATTGTCATTTTGCAGTAACTCACAGCATATCTGGGAGTTGGCACCCAGGTTCATGACATAACGAAAGAAGGCCTTGTGATTGTCCTTAGTGCCTGGTGCAATTTACCTTTCGAAGCAGGTCTTAGATGAATTCATGAGTGAACGTAGCTTCTTGCTAGTACTGATCAGAGATGCCTTCCCTTTTTGGGGTTGTGCTCTATCATGTAGTAGCACCCTCCTTTTGTTGTATAGCTTATTATTTATGGCCGGGGTCCACCAGACAGGTCCCCTGCCTTTGGAGAAGTGAGTCTTGTTTTTATTTGGGATAGCACGATCCATGCATTCCAGTAGGTGTCAATAAAATGTGTTTATAAAGGATTCAGCAGTCTGAGCCATATTTACCTCTGTCCCAGGGTCTTTGAAGGATACCACCTTGGTTTTGAGAAGTGTGACGTTTGCTTTTGGTAAGTTCTTCACCAAGAGAACCTAGGATGGGGTGGGGATGGGATATGGATGTCCAGTGAGATAAATGTATCATCTGACCTTACCAATGAGGGGCATACTTCTGGTGTGGAACATGGAGTCCCCATGTTGGTGATGTTCTGGTCCAATATGTTTTCCCCTCTTGTGGGTGTGGTGACCAGTTGTGACATAGCATTTGGGTTTAGAAATTCTAGCAACCGTTGGGCGAGGGTGTTGGGGCTTGAGTAGTATTCCCAGTCAATGTTTCGGTAGTTGAAGTCACCCCATATAATGGTGTTTGTAGAGACCGTCATATTCTCCAGTGTTCCCGGGAAAGCTGAGTGGGGTTCCTGAGTTTGTGAGGGTGGTCTGTAGCAGGCTACAAACTGAAAGGCAGTTTTGCCTACTGTTAGTTGCACATGTATGGTCTCTGATGCTTCCTGCAGTGTTACTAACCTGGAGGTGTGTGTATCTGTGATGTATACGGATACTCCCCCTAAATTTCTTGGTTGGTCCAAGTCTTGTGGCCGAAAAGCATGGTATGAAGTATAACCTGGTAGTGCTGGTGTGCTTTTGGGAGCCTGAACCAGGTGTCTGTTACTGCACAGATATCGACATTCTCCATACTGAGGAGAGTCTTGAGTATGTGCATTCTGAGGTCTAGACATCTGGTGTTGAGCAGCATTACCCGTAGTTTCTTTTACCTTGTATTGTCTATGGAGGTGGGTTTGTCTTTTAAACCTTACCCAAAAAAGGCACTGTGGGGGTGGCAACAGCCTTAGCCAGTATTCGAAAGTCCAGGGGTGACAGGTGCAAGCTGTCCATAGCTAAGCTACGTGGCATGTTGAGCATGTCATCCCAGGCTGACAGACACTGGATCCCCTTTGAATGACACCAGTATGTTAGCCAACTGTTACAATTGATCAGCTTGTCTGTATACTGTGCCATCACTCTTGGTGAGGGTAAGATGTTATACAAGGTCAGGGTCATACTGGCCTGGGTTACATGATCAGAGAGCTCCTCTATGTCTCTTGTCATGTAGTCCAGGGAGGAACATCTGAGGTCATTCACACCAGCATGGACAATGATGGAGCCATATTTGTACTTGCTTTGGAGTGACCTGAGTGCATGTGTAATGTGGCGGAACCTGCCACCCGACAGACAGCTCAAAGTGTCCTTCTCCTTGTTCAGCCTGGTGAGTGTGACGTCAGCGTGTCTGACAATAGAGTCACCTATTACAAGTTTATTAGGTGTGTTGTTTAGCCCTAAGGGCAGTGACTGTGTGGCACACTGACTTTGTGAACCATGTGATATGTGGGTATTGTTGTGGGGTAGCAGTTGTTTGGGTATCTGCTTAGGAGGTCTCTACTGCTTAGGCAGATATTATTTAGAGCCTCCAGGTATGTATTTGTGTGGTAATGTATTTTGTTTGCTGTCGCTATAGGTCTATGTGAGACTGGATTTGTGGTGTGTGTGGTTACCTTCACCACCTGATAGACTGGTTCTGGCTAGAGCTCAGCCTCTTGTTTGTCTATATAGTTGCATCTCTCACATATATCTGAATTTGTTGGGAGGAGGTGAGGGTTGCCTCTGTACATAACGCAGTTGTAACATTGCCTCAAAAGTCCCATATTCACCAGCTGGACTGGAGAGTACACACGAAACCAACCTTTGGATATGCCAGGATATTATGATGACATACTCTGTTGATTGATCAGAAGGGATCAGTAGGGTGTTAAGAGTGTAAAAGAGTGCTCAGCTTTGTTGGTGTTTGGAAAGATTATCTGCAAAGGAGTCCAGACAGAACCATGACACTTCCTTCAGCTATGTCATACATAGCAATGTACACTCATATATGTCCTGAGTCAGGGCCAACTGTACCTGACTTGACAATGCCGACATCCTGTCAGACAGGCCCATGCATATATACTCATCTTCCACTGACAAAAGTCCTTATCATACCAGGAGATATCACATGTAGAATGGGTAAACAGCTCCTTCCAAAGCCGTAAACATGGCATCAATTGGATTACATTGTTTCCCTATATGTGTCATAAGTGAACTACAGAACAAACAGATGCTGCACCTGAACAGTCTGTTGAGCCTCACCCTCTCTACAGGATCTGAAACTGTTGAATGTGTTACAGCAACATATGGCACACCCCACAAGTGTTGGTACACAACATACCATGGGAACTATAGTCCTATAAGCCTATGACGTCTGATCTGCAAGGCCATTGAGTCCATCATGATTGAAGTCATAAATAGAGCTATTGGAAGCTGACAAACACACAGCCCTACCAACTGTGGTATGATCATGGGCAGATCATGGTTCCCAAACCTGCTAGACTGTTTGCAAGGCAGCCACCCAGGACACACATCCCTGAAGGGAGCTACACATGTCCAACATAGACTCTGAATAGCCCTTTATCAACATCACAGACACATGTTGTATCCACAAAATCAACAACCTGTGCATAAATATGTATTGTCATATGAAGGAATGGCAATTTGTCCACAGAGAGATCACACAAGCTAAGAATTGTGGAGTCCTGTTAAAGCTGTTAACACCTGCTGACCCACATGGTTCATTCCTGGGATTGCATAAAACAAAGTGCACACACATTACCATGTCCAGTCTGATGATGTCAGCATCCTACAAATATAGCAGGAGAAAAGAAAATGCCCAGTAAAGCATATAGCATGTCATGTTAATGCGTATCTCTGTAGTATCATAACATAGTTAGGTAGGGGTTTGAAGCCTGCAATTGCTCAGTGTGTATGTGTGATTTTCTGTGAGAGGAGTACCCTTTTTGGAGACTAGGAAAACACATTAAAAGAGGTAGATTCCTCTTTGGCAAGTTTGATGATGTCATTATCCCACAAATACAGCAGTGGAAACAAATTTCACCAATAAAGCATACAGCACATTGTGTTAATGCGTATCTTTCTAGTATCATAGCATAGTTAGGTAGGGGCTTGAATCCTGCAATTGCTCAGTGTGTGTGGGGGTGGTGTGTGTGTGTGATTCCCTTTGAGAGGTGTGCTCTTTTTGGAGACTGGGAAACACATTAAAAGAGGTAAATTCCTCTTTGGCAAGTCTGATGATGTCAGTATCCCACAAATACAGCAGTGTAAATGAAAACTGCCAGTAAAGCATATAGTGCTTTGTGTGTTAATGCGTATCTCTCTAGTATCATAACATAGGTAGGGGTTTGAATCCTACAATTGCTGAGGGTGTGTGTGTGTGTGTGTGTGAGACACTGTTGGTCAATGTGTTGTGGGTTTTGCTTTTACAACTGTATGACATATCAGAAAAACAACAGTATGTGTATTGCACACTTCAAGTATCTGTGTGGCAAATACATATATGTACACGTGACCTCAATTGTTATCTGTGTGGCAAATACATATATGTACATGTGACCTCAATTAGTTCATAGGTGTGAAACCTGCTTTCTACACAAGTACATCTGTTACCATTGACAGTCTGTGCTGCTGCTTCTCAGACCTTAGGTCACATATGTATGTATGTGGCAAGGCCAGCCACTGTAGTGATCTGTGGCCTAGGTCATCTGTGTCACACACACCCATGACCGTTTCTATAGAATAGTGTGAGTGAGGGTTCATGCCTGGGGTATATGTCAGACATGTTCAAACAGAACACAGTTTGTCAATAATGGCCATTCATTATACGTGTACAACACCTCTGTGGGATATGCATACAGACCCCTTCTTGCTTATGTGATGCACTGAGGGACATCAGCATACCTTTGGAAATGTGAATACCAAAGGACAGATGACATAACATGTGGCTCTATGTACACATCGGTACTCCTGCTACATGTTGTGGGCTACTACCAATGTGGTACTGTCAGGATACTATGTATAGTAAATGTGGATGACTATGCTATAGTTGGCTTATAGCTTTCCAGCATGGGTTGGTCAACAGGTATCTGTCTGTATGATACTCTTGTAGAGGATAAGTGTCTTATCCGGAGAATGCATTGTAGGCCACTGTATGCATTACCAGATCTGGACGGACATATCCCTAGTGTGTTTGCTTGTACCTAGGATGGCTACATGCCAAACAGGAGTGGTCCCAGGAATGGGTGGCGGGCAATACCACTGGTTACTGGTATAGTATAGTACTGGAAGGACTCAAATGCTACTGTGTATCCTACATCTGTGTGTCAGTTGTCAAGACATCATCTAATGATTGGGTAAAATCAGGCTGTTGAGGTTATGTATACTACCAGAATGCAAAACAATGACCGATATAAACAGTATCACCCACAGCATAGTGTCAAACCATGTCATACACACGTGTACCCAAGTTGTAACATATGTGTAGTAAAATGCATACTGGCCACCAATAGGAAATATGAAGTGTTAACACTGTGTAATACAGGGCATGTCACCCTTCCCATGTGTCCACTATGCACATACATGCAGACAGTGCACCTCCACTATGTTCACAAATGTACACCTGCAAATCTGTACTGCACACATCACACACGTACCATCCACTCACCAACACATGCTGCCAGTACCGCACACTGTGGCACATGGGTGGACAATACAGTCTTGGAATTAACACTGGTGTAAACAATACTACATTGATAATCATAGCCTTAATGCATCATGCCTGCTCAGATATACCTACAAGGATATCAGTACACTTTGCTGTTGACAACATGATAACATTACTACACTGCTATTAGGTCACCCTGTGCATCAGCACCATGTAAGCCTGTTCCTGCATCATTGTCACAGATGACAGGAAGTGGCACAGTTTCATCATATGCACAGGGTGTGTTATTGGTTTGCCAGAGCCCAACAATGACCCATCCAATCAACATGTATGTGCATGCATGTGTGTGTGTGTGTGTGTGTGTGTGTGTGTGTGTGTGTGTGTGTGTGTGTGTGTGTGTGTATGTGTGTGTGTGTGTGAGGGACACAGTCTGGGTCAATGTTGGTGTAATGTGTGTGTGTATGTGTTAGCCCTAGGTGTTTGGTTTATGTGTGTGTCTGCATGCACACAGTTCCACCTTGTGGCTGCCAAATATGGGAGGTTGTGGGACAGCCATGGACTGTACCTGCCAGGCTGTACAGATCACTGCCTCTGGCCATGGACACAGTACCTGTGCCTGCCACGGGTGCCACGGACGGTATCGGTTACTAAGCCAGACTGGGTACTATCGTCAGAGGCAGAGGGATGTCGACTTGACCCATGTCCCTGCTGGGACTGGCCAGAGCCACGTGCATGTGTTCATCTAAGACGGTCTATTGACAGCCCAGCCCCAACATTGCTGGGGCTGGTACTGCCACTACGAGAGCAGCTGGGACTTGTTTGTCGTCCGCAATGACTGCCAGCTGATGATGTTGCTGGCATACGTCCACGTCAATGTCTCAGCCATCCTGCACTGTCCTGGCACATGGACATTACATTGCGGAGGACATCTACTGTCTCCCCCCAACGTCTATCAATAACCTCAGTGTAATTATGGATGGCACCGGCAAGGTCAAGGATACTGTCATTGATAGTGGTGTTGTGAGCCCTCTGCGCCCTTAGTCCCTGCCTGGTGTACCGTTCCATACGTGACTGTGCCTGCATTACAGCCCGGGACATACCTGAGGTTGTGAGACCTGTGGGGGCACATCTGCCAGGGGCATTACGACCAGCAGTGCTCCCACAAGAACCCCTGGACATATGCCTATGTGGTACCGTTCCAGGTGTCTGGGTATGGCTGCTGTGTGGGGTTGCATGTGCCATAGACACCACACTATCCTGGTCGATGCCTACTGTATGCTGTTCCTCCGCTAAGGCCATTGGTGTTGAGAGATGTATCGGCAGTATGAATGTGCGCATAGATGGGGTGGACAGCTGTGTACTGTCGATTGGCAGACCAGCGACAGACCTTGACAAACCTGCCTGTGCCACTACACATGTGTCATCATGTCCACTATTTGTGGCAGTGACTTCAGGTTCCCTGCTGCACTCATCCAACAATACCTCAGCACCTGTGAGAGGAAGACAGGAAACACACTTCACAATATGTACAGGATGTTAGCACACATGAACACATGCACACATGAACACATGAACACAAATACACTACTCAGTCAAGTTGACACACACATTCACACACCAACAGCAATACGGAACATATTCATTAATGGTTGATGGTGGAGTACAGTATCACAACCCAAAGAGTCCTATCACACGTGTCAGCATGTAGGATGTGTGTTGCTCAACAGCATGCAGTGCGAATGTGGAGAGTCCTTGTTGATAACAGTATACATGTCGTTGATGCATGTGTGTTATTCAATGATTGGCCTCACCCTGGAACACAATGTGTACATGGACACAACATTGCTGTGCAAGTCTGAAATGCTTTCCAGTGTCCTGTGCACCATCACTCATAGGTATACATACCATGGCCGGATGCACACAACTGTCAGGTGTATAGCAATGAATGCTATGTATAGTACTGTAGTTACTGTAACTGGATGTAATGCAGTACCATGAGCCATCATCAGGCAGCATCATGTGGTCACTCAAGGCCACTAATGTATGTCACACTGGCAACTATCTTGCTGTACCTGACCTGCACCACTTTGGCTACATTAACCATTTCACAGCCAGTTGTTACATGGGTATGTAAGGTGTTCAATAGGGAGCATTGCCTAACATGAATGTGTTGTGTTTTGAAGCGTGTCACACTGCCCCATAATAGGCCTCTACCCCTCAGGTATAGTATGTGTGCTGTGTTGATGACATTTGGGATACTGGAGTATGACCTTACAGCAGGTGTCTACATACACCATGTGTATCATATTAACACTTACTGGTGCATGTTGTGTGCATGTGCATTGACTCTGCCTATACAATGCCCACTACAGTGTACCACAATTGGTTGGGATGCTCTGTGTATTGCATGTGTTTGAGGTGGCTACTCATGTTACTGGGATGTGCATAGTCCCACAGAGAACATGCAGAGCATGCATTATGTGTAGGTGTTGTACATGTGTGTATGGCCTACAAGTCTCCTATGGCATACACATGTTATATGCTATATTAAATGTAGAACACTCACCAGCATGGGTCTGCTGTCTTGCTATCACACCAGAGGGACCTACAAGGATATGAGACAGTTTGTCAGTTTCAACAACTATGCCATTACTGCTGTGTGTTTGCAAATTTACAGTAGTACAAGAGGTGACAGTCACAGGCATACAAATTATGTTCCAAATTATCAGTATTGCATGACACCAGGCTCCACATCTTCTGAATGCACAGTACACATCTGATAAATGCATGTTCTAACAAATGAGCTAACAGTAGTCTACAGATATGCCATGTTACCTGCACGCTCTGTATCTACGTGCTGGGTGACTCCGGCCTCCATGATGACACATGACTGTTGTACTGGTTGGCCAGGAGCCACCTCTCTGAGGAGCAGCTCTTCCACTCTGGTGAGGGGGGGGTGTGTTGCTGCAGCACCACCTGTGGCAAGCTGTTGTCTGTGGACATCGGAGGCATGCTGCCGGACATGTCTGATTAAATAACTGCAGTGATGGCGTACCTGCTCATAAGTCCGGTTATGCATGCCTACATCATTCACCTGAAGGACAACATCCTGCCACAGTGCAGTGCGCCCATGCTGGTCCTGGCTGGATCTGAAGAACAGCAGGTTGTGATGATGTATCAGGGCATCAAAGATGACTTCCTCCTCCTCCTCCTCAGGGGAATAGGCAGGTTTCCTGTTGTGAGACATATCCCTGGAAGACAACAAAACAGTAATTGTGAGCAAGTCCTGTGGCACACTTAACATGCTAAAGTACAGACATCAATGAAATGCCATATATAGCAACCTATTGGCTGTCAGTAGATACACACTTTTAATACCACATATGACTGCTCAGCCCACAACTGCCTGACAGTGCCTAGCACATGCTATATACAAAACCATGTTCTGCACAGCAACAAAGTGAAATCAGTATGTAAGACGATACAACAGTACATGGCACACTGTATGTGACACAATGCACCACCTAGCCACAGGAGGTGTATATGAGGCTAATGCATGCAGGCATTTGTCATCCATTGAAATTAATGTAAAGTACAGTTACAGTACTACCAGTACACCACACTACTTGTTGATTGCAAACCCCTCAGTAACATATGTGCACATTCATCACTATATGTGGCATACTGCTGTACTACACTATACATATTGCTAGATACGCACTTATATCCTGTGACACACATACCACCAAGGCCATGTTACAGGCATACCCACACACACATCAGACATACCTACAAGACACAAAGTTATGGCAACCCAGATTAGTTTTACCTGTGTAACATACAGTATTGTGTGTCAGCACCTACAAAACCCCATGCCTGAGGTATGTAATGTGTGAGGACTACAGGTAACAAACAAAACAGTGTTTCCAAGCAATGTGGATATAAACCATACTGTGCTGTTTAGGCCTACAGCTTCAGGTAGTACTACAGTTCATACGGGATTTGTATTCACTAGTGTTAACAATCAATAAGCATACATGTACTGCTTTAGCCTACAGTGGCACACTCTGGTCAACACCATGAGACTACGTCACACCGTATGCCATACTGCTTTTCCTGCCGAGCAATAGCATACGTATCTTTTGCTGGGATTAGAGCTATGACACTGCATACCATGATATACACAGTTTCCCATTAGGCTATCACACATATACACAACTTTGACACATTCGCCTACACATTCACCATCACACCCAGTCAACCTCACATAGCAAGTAATGCAACAAGTACATGTGTGTATCGGGTTCTAGGTAGCTAAAAGGCTATTATCCATAGGGCCTATGGAAGCCTAGCCATATGGTACCCTGCCCTTCAACACCCATGTAATGTAGGTTCATGTGCCCCTGTCATGCAGAGCCACAGAGGTGATTCCCGGGTTGTGTTTCCTATCTCACATCCAATCATCATGATTATTCATGACATCTGCTAATGAGGACCTTCATTTGCTATTGATATGTAGTTATTTCCAGAGTATGGTATGTGTCTGAGATGATAATGTACCACTCCAGCATGTTCTGCTTTTTGACGTTACAGGGTTTAGATCAGTACAGTGTGTAGATTGTATGGAGTTTAATCTGTTTATATGGAGCATGTGCAACACCTGTGGGTTTGGCATAGCTTTGTATGTTAGGCAGAGGTTGCCTCTGGGTAGGCGGTATGCGACACAGTGTAGCTGTGGTTTTGTAAGACAGTCTGCATAGGGCATCTGTTTGACTCTGGTAATATTCTTTGTGAGATATGTGTCTGGCGTCTACAGTCGCTGTGGATGTGTTCTGAGGTACATACCAACAGGGCCAATGTACTCTATGATGGGTGTTATGACTGATGAGTACAGTGGAAAACTGACATCTTTTTCCATGGATGACACACCTTTTCTGATGACATGTGGACCGTACTCAGTTTACATGACTAGTGTGGCACTGTGATTATTAATACTGTCCACTTGTGTCCCATAGTCTCTTATCACACTTTCAGTGTTGAGTAGACTGCCACCTATGTGGTAGTTCATGGGTACAGGGTTTTTAACAAAAGGGATGGCAATACGTTTACAACATTGAGCTTGAGCGTACATATGAATATCCATTGGTGTACATATAGATATACATATAGGCATATATACAGTCCACCTTTCATGGTGGGACTATCAATTATGCAAAGGTTGAGAGGGATGCAGTTATGTAATGATATTGCACATTCTTGTGCAGATTGCAAGGAAGGTATTATCAGCACATGTATCTTTAGCAGGACCCCATATCTGGAAGACTAAAAACCTAACAAATCATACCCACGGCATTTAAACACCACATATCATATGCCAGCACTGTATGCTGTCTTGTTTGCCACACACTACAACCTACATATAAATATGCACATAACAACCTGCACCAACATATGAATATCCACCCTTCACAAACAGTTGCAGTATGTCCCTTGCTCTATGCACATGTTCAGATGCTAATTTATCAGACACATAGCTATCTCTCCATATATGTGTGCCATACATACACAGGGTCCACACTGTTGTAAGTCTGTACACCTCATGAATGAACTGTTGGGCCTTGCTACAACATGGACAGTTGTCACATGTGTGTATACAGTAATAGTACAGGGAGTATATATAGCTGCAAATGCTAACATTACTATAATAGCCTGGTACAGCAGTTGCCAATGCTAAGCTACACATTATGTGACTATCATGCATGTCTTACTCTGTCACATCCAAGTTTATATAGGTGTTTGCACTACTCCCCCAAACTGCCATTATACGAAGTACTGTACAGACCATAGATAACATGTTCAGATGTTCGACATATAATGCTGAGCTACATATGTCACAGTTATGTCCCACTGCACACACCTACACACTCATTTGTCCATGGCAGTAGTTATGCATGACATCACTGCATACATACCTACTGCTGCCACATATGCATGTTTCAGAGTATGTACAGTACTATTCATAAACCTCTACTACTTGCCGGTAACTACAAATCTGTTACATAACTGTTACTCACTTTCAGGTCCGTCTGTGTATGTTTTGACATTTTTTTTTTATTTATTAAGTAAAGTTTTTTACTTAAGTTTTATTATTGGTTATTAATTAAGTTTTTTTTTCTTAATTAATATATTTAGGTTATAATTAAGTAAATATATTTTTTACTTAAAGATTTCTTTATTAAGTAATAAAGTCTGTCACTACTCTCCAGGAGTTCTAGAGTTGCTGACACATGCAATGTAATGATTGCATGTGGGGATAGCAAGTACAGTCTGCTTTTATAGGTATCTGCGCATGTGCATGTGATGCCCTCTGCACCAATTGGTGCCCAGCATTTGGTAAATGCATACAGCATGCTGTGTGGTAATTGCAGTGCAGTGTTGGTGCTGCGGTAGCGTTGTCGCCTCATAGCAAGACGTTGTCCCGTTTGAATCTCAGCTAGAGCGTCTTCTGTGTGGAGGCATATGTGAATGGGGTGTGCCTTCGTTGAAGGTTGTGCATCAGGGCTGGTAACCCAGTATGTAAAAATCCACTACCAATCATTAGCGGACCGGAGTTCCACTGTGGCGACCCCTAACCGGGAAAAGCCAAAAGACACAAACACAGGCTGTCATAGCAACCCAATGCTATAAATTGTTAAGGTATGTAGGCATAGCCCTTTCAGATTTCCAGAGTGGGGCCCATGCTTGCTTGCTGTGGACACTGTTGTGTAAGTCAGAAGGTTGGTATACTTCTTATATCTGAAGCTAGATGTGTAGACAGTGATGTACATGTTGTACTCAGACCTGACTGTTGCCACTTGCAGTACAGAGCTGTCAGTGTAGAGTTTAACTCACCCCTACAAATGCTTACACAACATTTATGTGACTATGTAGTTTATTTTCTACTCATATAATTAACTGTCATACAAACGTAGTTATTGAGAAGTATTCTTTTGGCACATGAGCTGTTTGTGAACTGTTATACTGTGAATATTAATGTAGTCACTTCTGCAGGGTTTGTGGTTTTATTGTTGACATTAGCACAGGGTTCACAGGACAACTGGACAATTCCAGTACTGTGTATGCCTACTAACATCCTTGGTAGACCCTAAACACACAAGTGTATTTAAATTGTGGGGGGGGGGATGCTGACATACAGAGAGCATTATGTATTATTGTGTGAATGTTATCTTACTGGACTTAAAGGATTGGTGTGTACCTGTTAGTTTATCAAGGCAGGTGGTCAGTCTGCATAGTTCCCAACTGTGAACCTATCTAGATGGTAGTCAAATGTTACACTGTTATTCTTTGTCTGTGCAACCCACAGGTGTTTTCATCACTGGTACAATGGCATTGTTACAGTCAGTTGCTACCAGTACATGGCTACATCCTTTGGTATTTCTGTGTTGTACTTCTACATAAGGGTATGCTTGTGGAGGTCCTACCAATGATATTTGCAGAGTGTGTAACAGCAGAATAGCTGATATGCCTGTGTGTTTGTGCCTCTGCCAGGCCTATGAAACACTCAGATACATCTTTGCATGGAGTCAGGGATAGGTAGTTAAAAGTGAGGTACACCTTACACATAATAGAGACAGTAAGTGTAGACTTGAGTGAAGCAGTGCATATGGATTAGTACTCCTTTTATGAAGTACAAGTGGCATCTACTGTTATTATTGTCAATATTCATTGTGTAATAACCCACCTTTCTGACTGACGTCTGTACTTTTCAGAGGGATTCAGAGGGACACAGCTAAAATATGTTTCACAATCAGGGACATCCCTGTAAAGTAGTCACAGTTAGGTAGTATGGCCTCTGCCCTAATCAGATATGCCACTGTTTGTCCTGCTATGATATTGTGTGGGGGTTGCAAAGTGCCTCTGTAACATTATTTGCTGCTAGAATGGCTGCTTCTCATATCACACTCATGTAATGCATTCCACAACAATTGCTGGTAAAGATCCACAGAACAAGCTTTGTGTTATGGCTTTCCTATTTTTCCTTTACATTCAGTCATTGTAATGCATGATATATTTATTTCAGCACCAGGTTATTGTATATCTGCTGTGGCTTAGTGGTAATTCATGCAGGCTAAAGTGTCAATGGTCTGGGGTTCGAGACTGACAGAGGTATTTTATTTTGCTGGTGAACAGAACAAAGGACCTGTCATAGAGTGACTAAGGCACTTTTAAGCAGTTGTAAGTGGGTTTGTGCGGGTTTGTGCGACGCTTAGCAATGCTAAGCTAAGTGCACACATGCACACACTCGCTTAATCCTGCTTACTACTGCTTAAAAGTGCTTACTCCCGCTAACCCCCACACTAATTTCTTTGAAAGAAAAGAAAATGGGGAGATAGGAAAGTGGTAAAAAAGGGGGCACAAAGAGGAAAAGACAGTAGGGAAACAAGCTTGGGATGTGCAGGACGGGTGTAAGGAAAGTCCATAGCTGCCCATTTCTTTACCAGCAGCAGCTGTGCATGTGCAATAACGTTGGAGTGATATTTGAAACCTTCCACCCCTGAGAGAGGGGTGAGGATAACAAAGTATGTTGTACTGCCAGTTGTAATTATCAGTTTACATGTTCCGCGGACATGTGTGCGAAATGGTCAGCTATGTATGGGGTGTAATTTTTTTGTGGGTACAGATTGCCCTTTTTTTTTTTTTTCTAGGTGAAAGTGGAAAGTGAGGTAGAGGAATATTTGGGGAGGTAGGTTGGGGAGGTAAACAGACAAGACAAACAAGATGCATACATGGGCGGTGTATGACACATGGGGTGGGCGAACACAATTAACGGGGACGGATGTTTGGAAATCGTAAGCCCATGAGCCCACAGATGGTAACAGTGGAACTGAGATCCCCACCCATGGGCAGTCACCACTGCACCTTCACAGCCCCAAGGGTGGCTGTGCTGGGGGCTGCGTAGGACAGGCAGGCTAACCCGAGAGACGCACCACTCTCGTCTCGAGCTGGCATAGGGGATCAGCGACTGAATGCTGGATCTCCCTATGTACCACAACCTGGACCCTTCGAAGGGTGACAGGTGGCCCTTCTCCACCCACGCTTAACGGGGGGATGAGCCCCATCCCCTGCAGCACTTCCACCCAAAGGTGGCACAGGACCAATGGAGGAGGGAAGCCTGGGCTGGGCACCAGACCTGCTGGTGCCAGGTGCACTCACCAGCTGAGGAGGGTCAGGTGGGTCCGCTGGGACCGGCCTTCCCATATGTTCTGTGATTAGGTGTGTTTAATTACAAAATAAACAACAGCATTCCAAATTACTTGTAACAGCATGCAGTAATATTCCCATTAACCCAACACACCAAGGTTCCAACAGTTGAACAGCAAGCATAACACATGCATATATTGAACAACAGTGGACATTCCAACAGCATGCAGGGATGATTGGTGGCAACAGGCCACCATGATTGTGGTGTTTGAACAGGGCACATGCATCAAAGTGAATGCAAATATTTATAGAACAATAGGACATATGTCCCAAAAAATGTTTTGAGATTACACATACCCATTGAGTTGTGGAATTACATTGTTTATGCACATACAGTAGGGTGTAGAAAGAAACCTCAATTAACATCTTATAAGTACTTTTACTCTACACTACATTCCTATTGACTGCAGGTGCATATCCCCTACATGTATTATTACACTTGGCAACATGCATTAGGTTGTGTAATGGGTTTGGCTAGTTCATTATATACCTGACCTATATCTGACATACTAACTGTCCAAGATGCAGATGTTACTGCTACATATTTATTGATTGTATTTATATTTCTTTATCTACATATCTGGATGTGTTCACATGACATTTTCAGTTAGATTTGTACAGAACTCTACATTTCGTGCAGCACACTCACATTTCTAGGGATCTAATTAACAAGCTACTTGTTTGCCAGATTTACTTATGCATGCCAGCCAGTAACTGACTGTTGAGGACTGTATATATGCTTCACAGCTATTGGCACTTCCATCAACCACTTTAGATGGGACTGCCCAACTGTGGGTTGCCAGCACTTATTAAAAAAGTATTATTTGTATAATGCAAGGGTACAACAACATTTCAAAGTAAGTGACACAGACACGCTCCAGGTTTAATACCTTTATTAATTACATTACACACTTTTCCACAGGCTCTCTCCTTTATTTGATATTACAGTGCATATGGAAGACATATTCAAGAAATATTATACCTTTATAAAAAGGTTAGAACACTCTTTTTCAGGCTCGCTCACTTATTTTATATGACAGTACATGTAGAGATATTATTCCAGACATATTTTACCTTTTTAATGGGTTACTACACTCTTTTTCTGGCTCTCTGACTTATTTTATATAACAGTACATGCAGAGGAATTATTCAGGGCATTGTATGGCTGCATTATTGGGCTACAACACTTTTTTTCAGGCTCTATCACCTATTTTATATAACAATACATGCAGAATAATTACTAACCTGCCTGGTGGAACAGCCTTAGCAGCCTATCTGCATAGGCTTGCTGATTCGCAGCACGGACACCTGCAGCTGTGAAGCAAATGAAGGAATATTGAGACATACCTATCCATTATACAGAATCAGTTAGCATGTCTTACATACTGCATTCCATGGCTACCTACTCAGTATTGGGGCATCTTGCATCCCACAGGCCTCCTGTATCCATTGGCTCAGTAGGTCCTGCTTCCGTCTCTTCAGGTCTGCATGGTGGTGATGGACCTGCTCATTAGTCTGAGGAATGCCTGTGACACTGGTGAGGTCATGAGCTAACCGGTTCCAAGCCTCTGCCTTGTACTCCATCCCTTGGAACTGGCCCAGCAGGAGTCTTGACTCATGACGGTGGACAAGGAGCCAAACCATGTATTTCGACTCCTCGATGCCCCAATGTTGCACTCTAAAGCTTGTACCCTCTCCAGCACCAGCCATTCTAACTGCAGATGTGAGCTACAATCAGTTATGGTGAGTATTCCCGCCTATGGGGCTTAAATATGCCGCATTTCCCGCACTTTTTTGTGATTGGCCATTTTTGAAAATTCTCGGCTGACTGCAGACCTGCTTAGTAATGGTTAATCTACCATTTATAAGTATATATATGTTAACAGTGGCTGTTTATCCTAAGCTGTCATGCCTTAGTGGTTCAGTACTTTGATTATGGTGCACAGAGTCCTGGGTTCTAACCTTGTCATTGCATTTTATTTTACTACTGTCCAGACAGGCTAGGGGGTGTGACTGTGTTTAGGCAACTTTGCTCTACGTTGCTTCACATTGCCCTACGGTGCACTGGTTGGTGTGGCGCGCACCTCCACGCAAACCGATTACGCTGCCGAAAGCGCTATTTAGCTACAGGCAACTATATTGCGCTGGGTAAAGCGCTGCTCAACTATGGGCAATTATATGTCAGGATCCTTTATAAATATATATTTTGATCACTGAAACATAGGCCATTTCAATGCTTTTTAGTAAAATTTTAATCATATATGTCAAGAATTATTTCATATACTAATTTAGAACATAAATAGGAAGGGGAGTGGTGGGACTCGAACCGTGAATGCCTCCTCTTTGTGCGAACGCTCTACCATTACGCTATGGCTATTTGGCGTAATTTGCATAAACATTCCTTCTTATGGTCTTCCATGTTGGGATTGCTAACTGCAGCTAAGCAATGAGCACACCTGCGCACACACACGAAAATACGGGCAGCTACATCGGGAATTCGAAAAAAAAATTAATGTTTTACTTTTTATAACTGTGCTGGGGGTTTACAATGTCAGGGAGTGTGGTGTTGGGTACATGGACATTTGAGCGGACTCGCTCTTGTGTGTTGACATTTTGCATTTTGGACACATGCAGGGGCATGGACCTTTAGACTGCTCAGCAGTCGGACACGTCCCCTGCTTTCCTGCATGGTCCGTTTTCGACTTGGAGTTGAGACAGCATGCCCTCATGAATATTTATGGCACACTAAAGTCATATGCACCACTCAAGACATCTGCAACAACTGGAAAGGCCACAGAAATACCTCATTAAAGAATCACAGGCCTAAAGCAGATGCCCTATGCTGACTGTCTAAAAAAACTCCACCTATACTCTGCCGCATATCGTCTACTCAGAGGCAATCTCTGCTTAACATACAAGGCCATGTCAAACCCAAAGCTGTTGGACATGCTACACTTAAAGAAATCCCAACCCCTCAAAGACACACACTCCAAGGATCTAAACTTTGTCATCACAATGAACAAACCATGCTGGAGGGATAGGTTCCTGACCCAGAGACTCCCCAGACTCTGGAACAGACTGCACATACATGTCAAGCAGAGCGCCTCTTTGGCCCTCTTCAAAAGGAACCTTGATGATTGGATGGGAGATAGGAAATTCACCCCGGGGATCATGCCAGTCACCTTGCTAGACAGGGGTAAAGGGAAGTAAATAATGTGGGAAGAAATAGCCAGGGAATTGTTATGGCTAGGCTTGTATAGGCCCTAGGGCCGATAGCCTAGTACCAACCTGTGAACAATAATATGAGTACAACTTCTGAAATAAAAATAAATAAATAAAGATAAGAGGCATTTTTATAAACAGTGACAGTAGCCATGCACTACATAGCATAGCCCACATATATCACCACAATTACTATACCTCTCAACCTGGAAACACCAAAAATCTGGACAAGGCCCATGAAAAATAGGTACAAATCTGTATGCTGATTAACATCTAATTTGCATACACAATTATGTAACCCCATCCACTCGAATGGAATCGTGGGATACCAACTTTCAAACACAAACTGAAGAACAGACAACCAAAACATGGCACCAGAGTCTCCCTGCAGCCATACCAATGTCCCATTACCTGGCTATTTCGCCCATTTGCCATAGACACTAATGTGTGCATACTGCTTTGCTTCTGCAATGATTATTTGGATTTTATTTTTACATTTTACTTCACAGCAATGCAGGCGCACTAATAGACATCTGGTAAACAAAGCAATGCTGTCTCACAATGAAAATAGGCTTGGCATTAAAACATCTCTGTCCTTGAAACTTACATTCATTGAAACAGCATTGAAACCCACACCACATCTAAAGAAAATGCATCTGGCCAGTGGTGGATAAAGATTACCTTTGGGCCATTTTCAAATCTTTGACCCCTTGCACACAAAACAAGAAACATACATGTGTTCTTTTCTTTGATAAACCTTCCTGACTTTATTAAATTATATTCCTTGTATAATACAACACACTTGCTAGAGCACATTTTAAATTTATTGTTTGAACATTTTTCCAGTAGGCTGTACTGTAGGCAATGAAACAAAACACATTAACCAATAATGACAAAACTGCCCAATTCAGAACATTTCCATCATAAAAGTCTACTTCCACACCCACACTATAAATAGAATGACAGTAGTGTAAGCCATAGGCATCTTGCACAGTGTATTGCACTTATTTTCAATTTCATTTTTTGGGGGTGGGGTGGGGAAAAAAGGTCAAAAACCAGGGACACATTTTAAACATTGCTTGTATAATTTTGAAAAATTGCTAGAATAAAATGTTGTGTTACCAACATGCATTTCATTGGCAAGTTTTGAATCCAGGACCCTATGCACTACAGTCAGAACATACCACTATGCCAAATCAGCAGCTTCCTGAAACACAGGAAAACTGAAACTTAATGGCTATCGTTTAGTGAATTCATTTCTCACCTCTCACCATAGCTCTCAACCTCTTAGCACAAAAAAACCTTGACAAAGCCAATAATGGGGGAACACAGATTCAGTTCTCACTTCTCACCATAGCTCTCAACCTCTTAGCACAAAAACCCTGGACAAACAAAGTCAATAATTAGGGAATACAAATTCAGTTCTCACGTCTCACCATAGCTCTCAACTCTTAGCACAAAAAACCTGGACACAGCTCATAAGTGGTGGTGGCTAGGGACTTACCAGGGACACATTTAAAACATTGGGTGTATAATTTTGTAAAGTTGCTAGAATAAAATGGTGTGTTATTTATCACCATGCATTTCACTGGCAAGCTTTGAACCCAGGACCCTATGTACTACAGTCGGAACAACATACCACTATACCAAATCAGCAGCTACCAGAAAAATAGGAAGACTCAAGACTGAAACTTAATGGCTATCATTTAGTGAATTTATTTCTCACGTCTCATCACAGTTCTCTACGGCCCAAGCCTCGGTTGAAAATTGCCACTTTGGTTCTCTTCACTTGACTAGTTGCCAAGTATCACTTTCCCTGTACTAAAATTTCACCTTCCAGCTCCTATCAGCCTTTCTCACTGCATTAGCTCTCCACCATGTCACTTCAGTGTAATCTGTTGAGATGATCCTCATGTATCTGTCATTTATGTTAAGGACAAATCTTACTCACCATTTAAGTGCAGCTCCTGGTACAAGACTCATACGTGCAGAGCTTTGTGTTTTAATGCATTTCTATTTGAGTGCATTTTGAAAATTTTTAACCCTCCTCTTAAACTTTGTGTACATGTGACTGTATAAGAAGTCAGCACCACATACAGAACACCAGATGAATTTTATCTGCATTATCAGAATAATCAGTTCTATCACAGAGTCTGTTGAACCCTAATAGGCAAACTGTCACTAAAAACTCTACCAATGGAAGGGGCTATTCATAATTTTAGTGCACATCTGCATATTCTCAACCTCTTAGCACAAAAAACCTGAGCAGAGCTCAAACGTGGTGGTGGCTAGGGACTTTAGGCTCCTTTTACCCTATACCCAAGGTCAGACTCCTTACTGTAAAGGCATTAAGGTCGGCCCAGGCCCAAAAGTTTAGATTTGAACAAAGTAGCAAAAGAAGTAGGCAATAGAATTTTAGTACACATTGCTTAAAAATTAGAACACACATTCACTTCCTTTCTAAATGCTATTTTTAGAAAAAAATAAAGCCTGGAGACTTATGAGGATCCTCAGAGATTTTTATGCAGCAACAAAGATTTGTGAAGGAAGACCAGTGTGGTACATTATGGGATTGGAGAAGTACTTGACAGCCTAAGAATATTATTGATTTATTGAGCAATCCTATTACCTATCAGCTTTGTTTTACAACTTGCTGAGGGTGGATCCTCTCTGTTCAGACTATGCTACAGCCTCATACAAGCAAACAGAAACTGGCCAGCCATATGTACTTACAAATCCTCAAAATAAGATATAAGAAATATACAGATAAAAACTCGAGCGGAAGAGTTTCTCTCTACAGAAACTGAAGTTTAGCGACACTGTTTTTACAGATTCCTGCACTGAAGCAAGACAGTCAGCCTCAGATCTCCATTCACTCTGATTTCTATTCACTCCCTCATTAATTGCGTTCAACTGAGCAATACTCTTCTTTTTTACTTGGCACCATCATTTACAACACCACTACCTGTGAGATATTTATCCACTAGTTCTGAATGACTGGTCCATTATAATCAACAGCCGTTTACATAGTCAAGCATAAGGTAAGCAAAAGTTCAACAAGATGGCAAACAAGTATTTTCCTCAATTACTGATGACCCTTCCTGGATAGGGACACAAGAAGGTTTACTGCTCTTTCAACCAAGTTTGATATATTTTTCCCTGACACTTGCATGCCTTTCACCTGTTATGCTTGTGACATTGTGCACCACACTAGAAATATGCCACTGACAGCTTGCTAGTCCTTTTCCACCACTCATACAGTCCAGATCTCAGTTCCAAAATCTGTCATGTAAACATTCCCATATTAATGTCTGAAAACCTTACATGCTTATGCGACCCCCAAATTATGAACCAGGACATGTTATAGCAGCACTGTCTCTGCTGCCTGAAAGAAGATCAAGACATGATGTACTCCTATGAATACATACACACACACCGAGTAAAGGTCTCAGCGAGGCTTCTAAATAAAAGAAATCCTTTCTGCACACACTTACTTCTTCTCCATTCAGCCAGAAGTGAGTAAATCCATTTTGGCGATTGCTTTCTGTTCCCACTGGCTTGGCGAGCCTTCTAAATGAAAATACATCCTTGCTTTCTGTTCCTGCTCACTCGGAAAGCATTTGAACTGGAAACCCGGAAATATGTGTGTGGCATGCAAAGCTTGATTCCGACAGGCTGGTAGTCCTAACGAGCTGACGTCATCGCGCACGTGATGACGTCAGCTTACAAAGCCCGAAAAATTTAAAAAAAATTAAAAAATAAAGAAAAAATTCGGAAATGAACGGGTGCCACTCGGGAATCGTGGCACCCTATTATTTGGACCCCAAAACTCGGTAAACACCAAGTAATTTGGGACAGTTGGGAGGTATGGCAATTACACATTATGTGTTTTTTACAAGAAAGGAAACACTAACTAAAATGTCAAAGTTCTTGATAAGGCGCTTCCTCTTTACCTCCACAAATGTATGCCATGTACAAGCCTGCAGCATGGGGTCCCTTTCTGCTGCCACCTGCTCATCATTAAGTCATGGTAGTAATGGAAATGGAGCTGCAGTGACGGTATGGGTCACTTCACTACCAGACTGCACATGATCATACTATACAGAATGTATCACACAGAAAACATCCTGAATGTAGTACATGGGTCATACTGAAGGGCACCCACTTACTCATCCAGGCACATCAATCTACGTTTCAACATTCTAAATACTCTCTCAATGACAACACAGGTCAGTGACAAGGCTGTATTAAAAACAACAACCAAGCCAAACAGCAACCAAGAAAAAACAGCAGTTTTCTGTTGAATGTCACCAAGCACGATAGATTACACCACAATTAAGAACAAAGTGCAAACCACAATTTATCAATAAATGTGAAACTCCGATTTAAGTACGTATTTTTCTTCCCAGTTAGGCAGTACAATATTTGCATAAGTAGGTGCACAGGCTGATCCCATGGCTACTCCCTGTGTTTGTTGGAAAAATTCCCCATTAAATAATAGGAAATTATTTTTAAGTACCATGTCCATCAAGCCTGTGCAAATTATTTTATCATTATGTGTCAATATCTTATCCATAAATATTTCTTCCTCAAACATATTTATACCTTCTATACTGGGAATGGATGAAAATAAATCTATTATATCAATTGTTACAAATAATAGATTTTCAGTATACAAACTATTATCTATCATCCTTAACAAATCCCAAGAATCTTTTAAAATAGCAAGCTTGTTAACCCATATATGTTTTGTTTTACTATCTATAAATTTGGCCAAAGGTAAGGTTTTTGAACCATCCACTGAGACAATAGGTCTCAGCGGTGGGTTCAATACATTTTTATGAACTTTAGGAATGCCATAGATAACTGGTATTTTTGGTTTTTCTACCTTTAAATAATTTAACATCTTTCCATCAATTAATAATTCACTATACATTTCCTCTAGTTCCATATCTATCTTCTTATAAGCTAAAGAAATTTCATTCCTGGACACCACCCTATATTTATTCTCATCTCTCAATATTTGATTCATTTTTCCTTCATAGGTGATAGTGTCCATAATTACTGCCCCCCTCCCTTATCGGGCTTCATAATTCTTATCTTCTAATTATTCCTTAACTCATTCAGTGCTTTAAATTCCTCCTTACTAATGTTCATCTCATTTCCCATCTTTTTATATATTTTTCTAATTTCTGCTTTCATAATACTTTCCACATTTTTAAGTTGTGGATGCAATGGGGGATTAAACACTGAGGATCTCACTAAAGTTTTATCAATAAAGCATGGATTTACTTGTTTATCATTCCTACCATACATTAATTTTAAATTAACGTTTCTCAAAAATAATTTTAAATCAAGGAGTGTAGCTGTCAATTCCCCTTTTAATTGTGGAATAAATTTAAAACCTTTTCCCAATAGGCAAAAATGTTCATCTTGTAGCTTCACATCACTATAATTATAGATAGTAAAACCATTTAAAGTATTTATAATACTTGCATCATTTATATTATACTCATTTAAATCAATACTATTTAAAAATGCTGGGTCCGGGGTACATATACTTAAACTTAAAGATGCTGGGTCCGGGGTACACATACTTAGTATCTCCCCCTTCTCCCCCCCTCATATGAAAATTTTCATGGGACAATCCATCCATTCCACTATTAGTCCTTACTCTTTCCAATGGGGGAAATTCCTTATCATACAAATCATCTCTCCATCTCTCTCCCATTTCATCAAATTCCCTATCATTTCTATTAATATTTTTATTTTTATTAAAAAAATTGTTATTAATATTCCTATTAAACCCTTTCTTTCCATTATATACATTTCCATAAGCACCAGGTTTGGGATAACTTACTTCATTTTCATAATCAATCTAATCAAGTTTTAATTTCTCCATTTTTCTATTAATTAATCCAGTGCATTTTTCATCTATTTCACCTCTTATTTTATAAACTTTATCTCTCTCTTGTTGTATATCAAAAAATAAATCATCCTTTATAAGCCCCTCCAAAACTTCAATATCATTTTGTAACACAATCAAATTTCTATTATTTTCCTTAATAATTAATTTTAAAATATCCAAACCACTATTGTTAAAAACTTCTAACAATTCCTTGTAAAAAGTAGAACCTATTTGCACATTGTTAGGATATTTATACATTCTAAGACCTTTTGGAACAACATTTCTCTTGATACATTCAGTAAGATATGCATTTTCAATATGTAAACTTTTATATTTAAACATATTCTTAGACAAGTTATCAATCATTTTACTGTATGAATCACCATTTCTTTTTCCTTTTGGGGCAATTCATATTAAGTTTAAAACAAATACTTTTGTTTAGCCAGTCTTTTGTTAAAACGGGTCTACCAGGAGAAACAGTACCTGAAATTGCATCACCCGTATGTTGCGAGTTAGCGCCAATACTTTCTGCTCGATTAATTCTGTTTTCACAGTCCTGTAACACCCCTGGTGTGAAGGCTGGATTAAAAGTTCCACCATTCGGTTCTGAAGAGTCGCCGGCGTGTAACCCATCGCCCATCAGCTCTCTCTTCCTCTTACTTTTCTGCCCTCTCGGCTCACCATTTCTGTTTCCTGTCCCCTGGGATGCTTGCGAATACCTTCCTACCAGCGTGTAACACAAAGGCGTTAACAAGACTATCAGCTCGGTCAATTGCCCAATGAGCTTCCTGAACTGGCTTATGTGGAAAGGAATCTTCATATAGCAGTTCCATTTATTGTTCAGGCAGGTAAACAAATGAATCCTTGACAAGTGTAAGCACATAGCCCAATCTGTTTACTCAGTACCAAGATCTGAGTTATGTTGATAATTACACACAGAATTTAAAGAATGGAATGTGACTAATACCAACATACATTTCCTTTTCGCTGTTTGGAAGTTGTGTAGCATAGCCTTCAATAAATCACTGTGCTGTGCCACTTCTGAAACAGCAAAGTCATCTGTATTGCACAGTAACCTATTTCACTTAGGCTTATATACAAACTGCCTCATTTCCATACATCATGAAAATCACATCACAACTCAGTTGTGAGTCACTGCACAATGGGGCAGCAACATTCTCTTACTCAATCTCTTGAAAACACCATAAGGCAGGGCATGAAAGCTTTGCATAGTATGCACATTTAGAAATAACAGTTGCTTTATATTTCAAGTTTTAGAGTCATACACATAGAGATATACATTATTTTGGGAGGTAGTTACTGTGATAACAGACTGCAAAGCAGAATGTCTTGATACCGTTAATTAAATGTTATTATACAATGACCCCCCATTAATATTCCAAAATGTGCATGCTGATTGGTCAACGTGCCTTTTGTAAATCAGACTTATACTAATGGGAAAAGGTCCGGTCGCCCAGACTTTTTCCATTAGTATGTCTTTTTTTTTTTTTTTTACAGCAACGGAGAATGGAAGAGCTCTGTTGCTGTAATCTCGCTATGTTAAATGGGTTTAACATAGCAAGATAACTTTAAAAAAAAGCAATGGGGATCTTCCTTTCTCTGTTGCTTTTTTAAAGCTGTCTCAGTATGTTAAACGGAAGATCCCCGTTGCTTATTTTAAAGCTATCTCGCTATGTTAAACTCCTTTACCTTAGCGAGACACCTTTTAAAAATCAATAGAGATCTTGCTTTCTCCGTTGCTTCCACACACAGCTCTGATGTACTGCGTAAGCATAGGCATGTGCAGTACATCAGAACTGCCGCAGAATACCAGACAGCTGTGGAAGGGCAGCACAGAGGTTTTATCCAATGCCATTATTTAAGAAGAGTAAGTCCCCAGGATTCACTAACCTTCTGTGTAAGACTAACTTAGTCTTACACGGAAACTGCAGTCTAAGAGTAAGACGTCAACGCACCATGCATATTCATGAGGGCGCGCTGCCTCAACTCTAAGGCTAACACGGAGCATGCATGAGTGCAGGAGGCGTGTCGGACTGCTGAGCAGTCCAAAAATCCACGCCCCTGCAAGTCTCTCAATTGGGGAATGTCAACTGACATGAGCGAGTCCGCTCAAGTGTGTACATACCCAACACTACACTCCCCCACATTCTAAACCCCAGTACAATTATAAAATGTAAAACATTTATTTATTTTTTTAATTATTCCCTATATAGCTGCCAATATTTACGCGTGTTTGCGTGAGTTTGCCCATTGCTTAGCTACAGTTAGCAGTTTAGACATCGAAGAGGATAATAAGAAACTTATATGCAAATTAAGCAAAATAGCAATAGCGTAGTGGTAGAGCCTTCACACAAAGAGGAGGCATTCCAGGTTCGAGTCCCACCACTCCTTTTTCTATTTTCTGTTGGAAATCTGTATATAAAAATAATTCCTAACATTTATCTTTAAAATTGTAGTAAAAAGCATTGAAATGAACTATGTAATAGTGAACGAATTATATATATATATATATATATATATATATATATATATATATATATATATATATATATATATATATATATATATATATATATATATATATATATATATATATATATATATATATATATATATATATATATATATATATATATATATATATATATATATATATATATATATATATATATAAGAAGGTGAAATGGTTATGCATACTGATGAATGCATAAGTAATGTATCTTAAGCAATGTGAAGCACTGCTAAGCAAAGTTTACCAGTATTAAGCATATTTAAGTATAATTGCTCATAGCTTAGCACTGCTTTAACTAGTGCAATAGCTTTGCGCGGAGCTGAGCATCGTGCAAAGTAACGCAAACAGAACATGTTTACGTGTAGCTGCGCAACGAGCTAACTAGCGCAACGTCAGGCAATGTCGCACAACGTCGGGCAACGTAGAGCACCTTAGAGCAACATAGAGCAACGTAGGGCAAAGTTAAGCAAAGTCGGCTAAACACAGCCACACCTCCTAGCCAGTCTGGCCAGTAGGAAAACAAAAAGCAATGACAGGTCTCGAACCCGGGATACTGTGCACCATAATCACAGTACTGAACCACTAAGTCATGACAGCTTTTTATATGCATGCACTTTCAACACACACATACATATCAATGGAAGTTTACCCATTGCTAAGCAGGTATACTTTTAGCTGAGTTTTTTCAAAACTGGCCAATCACAGATAAGTGCGGGAAGTGAGGCATATTTAAGCTCCATAGGTGGGAATACTTGCCATAACTGGTTGTAGCTCCCATCTGCAGTCAACATGGCTGGTTTTGGAGAGGGCTCTCGATTTTGAGCGCAACGTTGGGGCATTGAGGAGTCAAAAGTACTGAACCAGTAAGTCATGACAACTTTTCATATGCATGCACTTTCAACACACATACATATCAATGGAAGTTTACCCATTGCTAAGCAGGTGTGCATAAAAAGAAAAAAAAATTATCCTTGTTTCCCGTCTTTCCTGACCTAGAGTAGTCCAAATACAGGCTTTGCTGTATTCTGGACTTTTGGAAAGTTCCTGTATTGCCCATTTCCTTTCCTGGATAAAGGGAGGCTTCTTTGTTCACAAGTGGCAGTGGGGAGCTTAGAGCAGCCTATCTATCCCTGGAGGAGTGTTCCCAGTACAAGAATCTGGTAGTCTATTGGCCGTTTTGGGCCAATGTCTAGCTCTTTCAAGTCCCCCTGTATAAAACCCACTTGGGCACGGTTTTTGCACTTGTTACTACTCAGTCAAGCTCCTCGTGGTCCTGCAGAGTGGTGCTAGTAGCAGAGAGGCTAAAAGAGTGACTGCTAACCAGATAAAAGTGTTTTTTTTTTTTTGCTGCTACTACCTGGGCGACTGTCCGATCTAGCTAAACTGCAAGTATTTCTGCTTCTTGAACTGTTTTACACTGTTTAAAGTTGTTTTTGCACCTGCACTTTTAAAGTTTGCCCTGTTTGTTGCATTTACCTGTTGAGGCTACACACTCAAGTGCGCTAGCCTGTGTTACATATTTATTGCATTTTCCTGCTGTTTGTTGCAAAAAAGAAAAAAAAATTATTATCCTTGTTTCCCATCTTTCCTGACCTAGAGTAGTCCAAATACAGGCTTTGCTGTATTCTGGACTTTTGGAAAGTTCCTGTGTTGCCCATTTCCTTTCTCGGATAAAGGGAGGCTTCTTTGTTCAACAGTGGCAGTGGGGAGCTTAGAGCAGCCTATCTATCCCTGGAGGAGTGTTCCCAGCACAAGAATCTGGTAGTCTATTGGCTGTTTTGGGCCAATTTCTAGCTCTTTTAAGTCCCCCTGTATAAAACCCGCTTTAGCACAGCTTTGCGCGATTTTGCGCATAGCGCAGCATTGAGCAACACCGCTTAATTGGGTTTAAACCATTTTCAGCTCCACAAATTCTGCTCTTCACTTTTCCCTTAGAACTGATCTAGTTCTCATAATAAACACCCTATTCCTACTTTAAAGCCTGGCACTTGCTCACTAAAGCAATTATATATGTCAGCACTAAAATATTAAAAGCACTACACCCTCACAAACTCCGCCTTGAGTACCTTGTTCCCCATTGGCCCTTTTTTCAATTATAAAGTAATTCCCAATACTATTCTAGCATGTCCAAAGATCAGTTGTCAATCTCCTCTCTGGTCCAGCTGGTGAATCTGGGACTCTTGAGGCAATGTTACAACTGCCTCATGTACACAGACAACCCTCTCCTCCTCCCAACAAATTCCAACACATGTGAGAGATGCAACCATATAGCCAAACTGGTGGCTAAGCTCTCTCAACTCAGTACTGGCGTAACCAGTCAGGAGGAGAAGGAAACCACACTCACTACAATTCCAGTCTCACATAGACCTACCACGACAGAAAACCAAACAAATAAACACACAAAAACATACTCGGAGGCTCTAAATAAAAATCTGCCTAAGCAATAGAGATCTCCAAAGCAGGCACCCAAGCAACCGATACCCCAAAACAAAACACGTGCAACACATAGCTCACAAAGCCAGTGTGCTGAACAGTCACAGCCCTTACGGCTAAACAACACACCTGATACACTTGTAATAGGTGACTCTATCGTCAGGCACACTGACGTCCTGCTCACCAGGCTGAACAAGGAGAAGATCACGGTGAGCTGCCTGTCGGGCGCTAGGATCCGCCACATAACACAAGCACTCAGGTCACTCCAAGGCAAGTACAAATATGACTCAGTCATTGTTCATGCTGGTGTGAATGACCTGAGATGTACCTCTCTGGACTACATGAAAAGAGACATAGAGGAGCTCTCTGAGCATGTAGACCAGGCCAGTATGACCCTGACCTTGAGTAGCATCTTACCCTCACCAAGAATGATACCACAGTATGAAGACAAGATGATCAATTTCATCAATTGGCTTAAGTATTGGTGTCATTCAAAGGGGATCCAATGCCTGTCAGCCTGGGATGACATGCTCAACAAGCCACGATGTTTCACTAGGGATGGCTTGCACCTGTCACCCCTGGGCTTTTGGATATTGGCAAAAACTCTTGCCACCCCCATAGTGCCTTTTTTAGGCAAGGCTCAAAAGACAAACCCACCTCCATAGGTATCACAAGAGATAAGAAACTAAGAGTAATGCTATTCAATGCCAGAAGCCTAAACCTCAAGATGCACACACTCAAAACTCTCCTTAACATGGAGAACATCGATATCTGTGCAGTAACAGAAACCTGGTTCAAGGCTCCCGAGAGCACCCCAGCACTACCAGGTTATACCTCATACCATGTTTTTCGGCCCCAAAACTTGGACTGAACCACAAAAGGAGGGGGTGTATCAATATTCGCCAAAGATCCCCACACCTCCAGATTGGTGGCACAGCACGAAGCATCAGAGACTATTCATGTGCAACTAACAGTGGGTAAAACTGCCTTCCAGTTTATAGCCTGCTACAGACCACCCTCCCAAACCCAGGAACCCCACTCGGCCTTCCTGAGAACACTGGAAAATATGAAGGTCTCTCCAAACACCATTATATTGGGCGACTTCAACTACCCAAACATAGACTGAGAGCATAACTCCAACACCCTAGCCCAAAGGTTCCTAGAATTTATAAACTCAAATGCTATGGAACAACTTGTTACCACTCCCACAAGAGGGTAAAACATGCTGGACCTGATCATCACCAACATGGGGACTCTATGCTCCAGACCAGAAGTGTATCCCTCACTGGTAAGATCAGACCATAAACTAATCTCACTAGATATTTACATCCCGACCCCAGCCCCTGCCCAGTAAACCACAGTGAAAAACTTCTATGAAGCAAATTTCACACTCCTCAAAACTGAGGTGGAATCCTTCAAAGCCCCTGGGCCTGTGGAAAATACGGCCCAGACTGCAGAATCCTTTATAAACGCATTCTATGAACACCTTCAGGAATGCATGGATCATGCAATGCCAAACAAAACCAAGACCCAATCCTCCAAAGGCAGGCATCCTGTCTGGTGGACCCCAGCCATAAACAAACTATACAATAGAAGGAGGAAGCTACTACATGATAGAGCAAAATTCCAAAAAGGGAAGGCATCTCTGATCAGTATTAGCAAAAAACTACAGGCACTCATAAAATCGTCTAAGGCCAGCTTTGAGAGAAAAATTGCACAGGACACTAAGGATAATCACAAGGCTTTCTTTAGTTATGTTAGGAACCTGGGTGGGAATTCCC